>NC_072467.1:22913238-23103238 GCF_027596085.1 Anoplopoma fimbria
TTACAAGCAAAGCATCAGGCAGTTAAGTCAGCATTATTTGCAGCCTCTTTAAATTCCATAACATTAGTTTGCTTGTTAACCTTCAATATAAGTCTGAGCCAGATTGTGTTGACATTGGCTTTAGCTCATAAAGAGTTGGCCTCATAGGAAGAGAAATGCCTGTTTGTTTTGGACTTTGCTCTGCCGCATTATCTGCAGACTCCATCAACTCTTATAAATGCAGTAAGTGGCATTCAAAAAGGACAAACCTCCAGTTGGATGTTTTTAGGTGCATGCTGTTCCCATCTTCCCCTCACATCTCTCACGTCAGTGCAGAAGCCACAACCTGAAATTAAAACCTCTCTCTCTGATTGGTGCATCGCCGCTGTCAAATTGAATCCTCCACAGCATCATATTCTCTCCAAATGATGCAGCTTTCCGAAGTTCTACTTTGTTCTCATTTTGCCAACATTGTTGGTGTTAAAGTAAACTGTGCAGTGGCTGCAATCCCAAGGGTTCACTTGTCAATTGAACAGTGTGTGCGATACTGTGATGTCTTATGATTTAGATTTCCAGTTGATGAATTTCTGTGGATGGCTTTCACCTATTTATTCCAAGTTGTTAAACGACGCACTTTCATGTGTGCCAGAAGATGCCAGAGCTACAAATGTAAATTATTCCATGTATTGAGGCACTCACTGGTGACATCATCTTGCACTGATTGACCTGGTTGTAGGCTGCAGCTTTTAATCAGATATTTAGAGTAAATTATTCCATGAGAAAAACAGTTTTGAGGCTATTCCTGTCTATTTGTCTACCAGGAAATTATTCCATGAGAAAAACAGTTTTGAGGCTATTCCTGTCTATTTGTCTACCAGTAAATTTTAAACGTTTTTAAGAAAATGTGTGTGTGTCTGTGGTTAAATAACTCTTCCCTGAAATACACAATCATAGCCTATGTGTCAAACAGATGAAATAAAGTATAGGCTTGCATCATATCGTTGATATGAGGGCAAATATACTTTTTATGTGTCCATAAAAAAGTACTTGCAAAATGCTTGAATGCAACAGTAACTAGTAAAACGACAGATGTTGATGTTTTACTGGTTACTGTTACTTGGTTTGAGTTTATTGTGATGATAACAACAAACTGAATCCAAGTTTGGTAATAAAATGCACCACACTTAAAACAGGTTATGCCATTATTTTTAATTTTAGTTAAAATGTATACTGTAAAAGTGTCGTCTAAGATTCATTTCAACAACTTGTAACAATTAGTCTGAGGTCACATGCAGCTGTCAGAGAAGGTTGAAGTTGGGTCTCCGGGGCCATATGCTGTGTTCAGGAGAGCAGCAGTGTTGGTTTGGGGCCAGAGTGAGAATCAGACACAGCCCTGTCGCTGCAGTCGGATATGGAGAAAGAAAGGACTTTCAGTAAGAAGGAAATACACACAGACAGCTAGAAGTAGGAAACATTGTGAACAGCCTGTTGCCCAATGTGAAGTTTGTGTGTGTCTACTCTTAAATGTCCATATTTACAAGAACGACAATGAATCACATTCAGGTTCTTTTGCAACACTGAGGTTAAGTATCACTTTTCAAGAGTGTCCTGATCCTACTATACCAATATTATCATGTTGATAATGGACCACATGCTACTTGTTTGTGAAAGGGGTTTCTCGTAGTGACAAACCCACAGATAATAAACACCAGAATCAGCAGTTCACCTCAGCTCTTCAGCTTCTCACAGATCATTTTTTTTGTTTTTTGGTTCTCTGGCTGCAACTAAATGGTTTTGGTTCACTCCAACACTTTCCAGATGCAGAAGGTAGCTGTTTTTAGTATAAATAATGGTGATAAACTACCTGTGCAGCACTGAACTACAGGTAGACAAAGTAAACGATTAGCTGGTGAACATAGTGGAGCATGTAGCAGCTATTAGGCAAGAATGAAGAGTCGGTGGAGACCAAAAACAGAGGTAAAAAAAGTGAATATTGGGCTTACATTCATCAGATGGATAGAAACACAACTCTAAATGAAAGCTAATGTTGCTCTATGCCTGCTGGGTGCGTAACCATGGTGAATATTTCAGGAAGTAGGATAACCATTGATCTAGATAATCTAAAGACTGACTAGTTTGTTTGAATGGTTGCTTATTGTTTAATAAATGTCTTGTACCAGCACTAATAACGTGTCACACTTCCCAAACCCCACTGATCTTTAGTCTGTTAACTACAGACATATTATCTTTTTGGGAAATAAACAAAGGAGGTAGAGGGAGGATGACATATCCTGTATTGATAAGCTAATGAGCGACTCTAGTTTATGCTGGTTTATTTTGTCTTGTGACAACCACAGATACTGTAGTTTGTATGCTTCCCCTTGAACCATTAACCTCGTCTCCAAGCTGCATTCCACTCACAGTGAGCTCCTGATACCATGTAATTAGGTTTACATTGACTCTTTGAATGGCTCTTACACTTTCACATGACCATCGTGGCTGTTGGTAAAAAGAAGTTGAACCAGAGGGTTCGTCTGTGAAATGTGATGGATGTTTTCAATGGACGTTTCGGGAATTTCTTTAAGCACTAGTCTTTGATTTTTCCACCCAAAAGGTTTTGGTGCTGATGTTTCTCCCCCCAAATAAGTTCCTAAATCTTAGCAAATAACTTGGTGTGTTCCTATTATTATTGATATTGGAACGAGGATCAAAAATTGGTCTTTCACCCAAAAGTCCACTGTGTGTTCCCCATTTTAAATGAGAAGAGATCATTGATTTATTCATCAAGAATCTATCGTATTTAAGCAACACCATTTCCATAGTTATTTTGACCAAAACCACAATCTTTTCCCAAACCTAACTATGTAGTTTTTTTGCCTAAACCTAATTACATTGTTTCCTGTGACGACTGAAGTTTATTTTGACAAGACAGTATGCATGTAACAAGCAGAAATTGACACATGTTGCATAGGAAGACGGACAACAATGAGGAGTTACTTTTTTACGGAACGTTGTCTGAGGCTACGTTCCCTGCCTTTCCCGTTAAGTCCCAATGCTACAGCAACTAGTGATTTCTCCCGAATGACAGTTAATTAACACATTTCATTCCTCAGCTTGCCAAAGTCCCCCACATACCGAGCCACCTCCCTCTATGGACGCCAGCTTGCCTCTGAAGTAGTCGCACAGTTTATTTGGGTTTTGTGGCCTGACCAGCGGAGCAGATGATTCCTCGGGTCCAGTGCTCAGCGAGACTGTCACCCTCTCCTCCTCTGTGAGAAATGCTCTGTGGTCACCCTGCTTTGTTACTCCCATCGGCTGGAACACTATTGTCATGGAAATCTCTGTTGTGTTTTCCTTGTGTGAGCGTGTGAGTGTGTGTGTGTGTGTGTGTGTGTGTGTGTGTGTGTGTGTGTGTGTGTGTGTGTGTGTGTGTGTGTGTGTGTGTGTGTGTGGACAGACTACAGAGAGAGCCAAGAAAAACACAGCATTGGTCTCATATCGCCTCCTGCCCTCCTTTCATCCCTCCATTGCACCTCATCCTTCTCCCCTCTTTCAACCACCCACCGTCTATCCTCGCCATTTTCAGACGTCCTAATGCTCTCCAAAAGTCATGTAGAGCGGCTAAGAGTCTGGCCTGGGCAGGAAATCCCCAGGGTGGACCCCCGCCTCACCCCTCCCTGAAAGCTGGGGGGGAGTCATGCCCTCAGATCTGGTTTGTGTCGTTTCCCCGTCCAGCTGATAGGGTGGAGCTCTCTTTCCAGGGTTTATTGTGTCAATACGAAACAAATTGCATTAGCTTGAATGCACACATGCCAGAAAAATGCAAAACAAGTTTTGCTGTCTTTTCCACAGAAGAGAAATAAAATCCAAACAGTGATGACGATCTCCAAGTTGGCCGGCAGTTGTTGTTTTTTTAACAATTCGCCAAGGTTTCACTCCTTGTTATTTTTTTAAAAGGAGGTTTTGTGATTATTGCAGAAATTTGTGCAAGTTCTACCACCAAAACTGTAACATGACCAGAGGAAATGTGGTCCTGAGATGGCCCTGAAGGTGTTTCAGCTGGATGAGGTGGTGGTCAGATCAGGGCAGGCCGGGGTTCAGCATACACAGAGACGAAAGTATGCAGGAACCGAACTGGGAAGTTATTTTAAGAGAAAGCACTTCTGGAAATTCACTTAGAGCTGTCTGCCTCCGCTGCTTTTCATCACCGACGTTGCTATAGAGGCCAACACATAGCAATTTCAAGTCATACAGAGGATGGGGAAAAATATGTTCCCAAAAACATGTTGAATCAAACTTAACAATTTGAAAATCAAGTAACCAAATAGAATGAACTGAATATACGACTACTGATGTACTCTAAAGGAACACTCAACAAATTTGACATGGAAAAGTCAATTTTATTTGTCATGGCAAGTATTAAGCAGCATGAGAAAACAGTTGTATAATGACTTCCTGTGGCTCTGGAGGAGCTTTGTGATAACTTAAGAGATCTTGGCTCGATAACAGTCTACGTTCTTAACACGCGATGTCTTCTGGAGTAGACATAAATTTTTGGCTTTTGGCAGCTAAACAAGCTGTCAACATATCATTGATATATCACCTAAAAAATAGCTAAAACTGATGTATGCAAAATAAGGGTGGGAAACACAAGACATGAATTGACCCTTAGTTAAATTGATGATTATAAAATAGTGAATTTCTAAACTAGGTCATGGGTTGCCCCTTGTAGGGTTGCTTGTTCTCATTCTCACCTGTGAAGCTATCATTAGCAGAATACATTAGCTTATCATTAACACAGGAACAGTGTTGTTCCTTAGTTCTTGTCTTGTGTCTTGATCGCCATGTGATGCTGTAGTTCACTTTCACCCTGTGATCTGTAGGCTTAAGAATCTATCTTTTACCTTTTGAAACTGTTTTTGCTGCAGAATCAGTAAGACATCCTAGATATATTTCCATTCAGTCTGCCTCTCTCTTTTCACAAAAAAATGACATTTTGTTTGCTGGTAGTGCAGATAGTGACAGTGTGGGCTCCATGCTAGCTCTGATAGCTTGATTGAGTAGCAGTGGTAGACGGGGCTTAGTGAAGGGTGTATTTATACATTATTGAAGTGTTGCCAATGCTTAAGGAACAGTGTGAAGAATTCTAGTTTTTCATTGGCAGATGGAAAATAATAATTCATAACTATGTTTTAATTAGTTTATTAGGTTCTTTTGAAGCTAGGAACCTCTGTGTTATCATAATCATTTTTACGTTACCTGAAGGCCACCGTAGTTCTCCGACACACATGGAAAGAGCATTGTCTTACATAAGTTGACAAACCGGTCCAGGCTACTCGCTTACGTGGTTTAACTTCTATGGTGACAGACATGTTTGTTCTAACATGATGAAATCACGGGATCTCAGGATTCTTTTTCTCTGCGGGTGTGGAAGATTTACTGGGATCTGTCTAATTGTTGGTAATATCTGTCCACAGTTTAGTCTCTAACCATCCAGGAATGCATGAAATCACAGTCAGAGGGGGTGTTGATAAGAAAGAAAATCACAGAGCTGCAGGCTAGAGGGGGGGAAAAATCTGGCATACCTCCACAACGGGACAACCAGAGCAGAACCTTTTTTTCTTATCTTTTTTCCCCTTGTGCTCTGACATTTGCACAGGGCACGATGTGAGCAGATTAATCACTTCAGCCTTCATGCCACGCTCTTATTGTTTGATAATGCTATCTGGGACTTGTATTGTCCTACTTTAAATTTCACCTTTTAAGTGACTCCTGAATTAATAAGAGCTATTACAGTACCGGGCTGGGCGACAACTTTCTTTGTAATTCTTTCGCAATCAGTGGCTGGGTGTAACTCCTATCTGGTGAAGTAATAACATTAACTAATGGAATATTTGTACTTTCTCTTCAGAAGATGACCTCAAAGTGGGTGCATTGCCTGACAAAAATGAACAATTAGCTCTCAGATGCTAACAATCAGGGCTCTTCATACCTCTCTTCCGTCATTATAACGCAAGTGGGCTAAATGTCTCATGCAATGTTTGTACCAAAGTATTTCTTCTCATGCATTTTAAACAAATAGCTGCCTGGATTAATCCGACTCTAATCTTCAGACTCTGCGTTAAGTGATGGATTATGTGTCTATGAGGGGATAAGCAGATCTTCCTTCCAACATTAGATCCACAATTTCAAAGCTGAGTCACACTCTTGCCAAAACACCATGGGCAATGGAAGTAACACTCACGTAACATGATTGATGTTGTAATACATGAAATCACCTCCTCTCCGGAAATATATAGCAATATATACTGTACATCAGGGAGTATTGAATAGCAGTGCACGGACGTCTTTGTTGTCGGATTAAAACCTTTTTAATCGCGCCTGGCTGTGTTCTGTCTACAGTCTGATGTTAGTTCTTCAATGTTCCCGTTTGCTTTGTCCATTTCACAGACAGATTGTCCCAGGGGAGATGAGATAGGGGCAGTCTGACTGAACTACGTGCATGGATCATGGCTGACCTCTTAGTTTAAAAAGTGTGTTTTCCTTCTCTACATAAAAGGTGAATGTAAGATTTTTTTTTTATCTTACTCTGCAACTTTAACATATGTGCAGGGGTGTATTGATCAATATCTGTGACCTGATGATTTTCTTGGCAAGTTTCTTAGGTTTTCGGATTTCAAAAATAAATCTTTTGGCCTGGAGTCTATGCAAAAGCAAAACATTCTTCCCACTTATAATACTTGATGTTTTAGAACACAATGTTATAAGCAAGCAGCTAAAAAAACATGGGCTACATTCTACTTAATAAGGCACTGGCAGTAAAAGAAAAACGATCATTTGTAATTATTAGCATTATTTTGCTTTGTGATATGATACTGTCTTAATGACTGCGCCATTATACCATTTGTACATTTCTCTGTCCATTTCCAGTCATCTATGTTCTTGTCATTCCCTGTCTGTCCAGCAGTGGTCATGGCCCAGTTCCAATATGTCCCCTAAGCCGTAAGCACTGAACCCTCACAGAGTTTAATCAACTTCACTTGTGAAGTGTCTGAGGAATGGCACAGCACTTTGTGAAATTGTTTTAACTGCACAGAGACATTGCTATGCAAAGCAAAGTATGTCTCATTACGGTCCCTCCATCAAGTACATAGAATGCAAAAAATACTGATTGTGAAACGTGTTAATATTTAAAGAATGTCATCTTGAGGACTCCTGCATGTTTTGTTTATTTTCATGTTTTATAATTTGTGCAATTCCTCCGGCTCCGTATCTTCTTCTATTACAAAGCAGCTGTCAAACGTGACTTCAAGCCCTCTTTAGATAGCATTAAATAACTAATCAAAAACAAACATCATATAAAAAATATACACTTGAACATGCATCAATGCGTTAAGAACTCACTAAATCCACAGAAAAGTTTGGCTTCTAACATGGAGGGGGTGGGGTTTATGACGTATTCTGCATCCAGCCACAAGGGGGCAATCAAGATATTTTGCCTTCACTTTTGGTTAGCTGTAATGCTGCACATCTAAATATAAAGTTTAAGGTCAAAAGCAAAAGTCAAATTGGACAAAATAAAAGAATAACACAGGTTGACAATTTCAGGAATGTACCCTTTATTCTTGGGGTTTGTGCATAATTAAGGGCAATAAGCTTTGAGTGACAGGTGGGTGCCATGGGTGCCTTGCGGTACCTGGTCCCCCTGGACCAAAATGGTGATGGCCAAGATGGTGACAGACAAAATTGCTCACGGCTTCACAATGGGAATCCACAAATCAATGGTTGACGTCACCATGACTACGCCCTCTTTTTATTTACAGTCTTTGGTTAAGGGTTGCCTACAGTCAAGCTCAGCCACCGTCATGAATTTTCGCCTAAAATGTTACAAACATCATTAGAGAAAATGAAAGTCACTCCTTAGAGTACAGTTAGAGAGAAAAGACAGAGAGAGGCTTTGGGACAGGGAGATAATGTTTTTTTGTGGCTTTTGTTCATCACCCAGAGCAGGAATGTTGTTTACAGGGATTGGACAGTGTCTCAGGAATGCAGACTGTTTGCTGAGGAAATGGTTGTTGTCTCCGGAGGGAACCTCTACAGCCTGGCTGCAGACCCACAAGGGAGAGGTTGACAGGGACTCTATGTGTAGCATAGTTAACAAACACGTTAACAAACAATGGGATGATATATCACACCTGTTTATAGACTGTCACAGCCAAAATACAAGCTCATTGTGATATTTAGGTTTGGGAATCATTTGAGCTCGGTCTGATACGGATCAGATCATCTAACCACGGAGAGTGTTTAAATAATAACACCACGTGTTGCGTCTTATAAATAGCAAATATCACTAACAACTTTAACAAAAGAATTGCATTGGATTTATTGAGAAACCGATTTTGGTGATTAGTTCAGAAGAATTTCAGGCTACGTGTTTTCACAGGTTGAAAATTGGAAGCTAAGCCCGTGATCATCCAGTTAAGTGAAGGAAGGGTTTGTTTTCAGTGAAGAAGAAAACTGTCAGTCATGTGATGTTCAGCCTACTGGAATCATCCGCGGTGAGAAGTGCTTTAGCTTCTGTGGTGGAAACCAGTTCTTCTCATTTCAACAGTGCTTAACCTCCTGTTGAGGATCATTTTAAAGCAGTTGGTTGGATGGATGAGCGTGCTGCTGGTTAACTGGTTTCCTCCTCCAAATCATTGTTGTGGATCGTAGGAAATAAAGCAAATCTGTTAATGAGCAGTTAATGACTTTAGAGACGATGGTGGTGCGCCCGTTTTGACTGATCTGTATCCTCTGTAACACAGCGAGTATAGAGAAGTACAAACACAGCCCCAAAAAACACTTCATGGCTTGATGCCTTTTATTGAGGTCTATTTTAAACAGGATGCTTTCATTTCTTCCAGATTTAATGTTTGGGTGGTTTTATTGTGTTTTTTGTATCCCAGTTGCCACTAAAACATACTTTTAGTGGCTTAGCTTGAAATTATCTTCTCAGCACTGAGACTTTAACATCTTGACTTTATTTGGTAAACTGCACTCTAAAGCATTTACTTACTGCATTTAGTTACTCCAACATTACAAGTCAAAGGGTACTTATTAAACTATAATGATGCTCACAAACAATGAAATGACCACCCATCTTCAGACGAAATGATGATACTCACTCTGTACTGTATATTTCATATTTGCAAGAGGTAACTTGAATCTCTCTCCCTCATCCTGCATATTTACCTCTTGTAGTCACTGTACTTTGCTTTTTACAAAACCCTGTCTTAAAATCTTCTTCTTTCCATGTTTCTCTTTCCATCACATCTTTCCTACAATATCTACTACGGTCACAGTATTTACAGCCAGTTTAAAAGCCTACATAATGTAACTATTTAATATCCAAAATGAAAATTTTGTACGGAATATCCTTTAAACTCAGGTTGCCAGTCGTGTTCGTGCAACTATTCATCTCTCCAACAGCTCATTAGATGAGCAATCTCTGGCAGCTCCTAAGAAGCCTTCAGGTTGCAGGATGTGACCGGAAATTTCCACAAGTTCAAATCTTTTCTGTTGTCAGCAGTCCCACCACTCCCTTCACTACATGATTCATTTCAACTTAACATGAATGTGATCCAACACTTAAGTACTAAATGTAACACTCTTTTTAGGAATTTGGGTTAACACAAAACAACAGATATATTTATACTGGAAATCTGCAAAATGATGGTACATTTATCAGGTCTGAAGCATATGATATTCAGAGCATAAATAGCAGGAAACAGCTATTTGCAATGTGAATTGTAATGTTAACAGTGGAGTATTGTCTACCTGACCGGAGAATGAAGTCTTTATCCCATGTAATCCAAGTTTATCTAGGCGTTGCTTAGAAATCTGTCCGGACCTGCCTTTTAATGGATGTGAGCTCATACGTGGGTTACAGCTGATCAAACCGCACTATTGCACTGTTGCACTGTTGCACTTATGCACTGTTGCACTGTTGCACTTATGCACTCTTGCACTGTTGCACTGTTGCACTTATGCACTGTTGCACTGTTGCACTGTTGCTGTGTTTGAATTGTTTGCGCTGTTAGCTGCGATTTGCCAGCTCAGCCAACATGTTGAGAGCTGTGTGGTGGCAATAGACATTCTCTAAGACTTCATATTGAGCACCTTTAGAGGGGAATCTATTGGCATAAAAGTGTGTTTTCTTCAGTGTATAATCACCTGAAAATAAGATTTTTAGCTTATTCTTTTTAAAGGTTACAAGCTAACTATGGAAGTATGATATATTTCCACACACAATTGTGCATAAAACTACCAGTTAGAAAATGCTTGTTACATGGCACACTGCTGAAAATAAGCATTAAGAATTTTGAATATTTAAGGGGAATCAACAAATACAACTGCACTCCAGTCAAACTAACAAGTCAAACTGGCGAGACCAAGAGCAGAAATTGAAGAGAGTTTTAGTCAAAAAGACAAGTCCAAGCAGGTCCAACAGGTTTTTTTTAATGAGCATTTCAGTCTGGAAAAAAAGACTTTCAAAACTACTGCTGTTGCCACTGGTATTCTCAAAATGTAAACTAATTCCCTGTGCATTATACAAATGGAGATATTGTTGCAAAAACTCATTTTCAAATATAGCAAACAAACTTGTCTGGAGTGGGAATGTGTTTTTGAATAATGAAGGTGAGAGAGAATTGATGAAATCTTCATAAAGATACAGAAGTGCCCAGACTGGAATTAGCAGCACTGGAGTTTCCATGCGATGACACAGCGGTGCTTTTTGTCTTGCTCAATTAGAGGCTGTGGTCTGGATGTAACAGCAGCATTTTGTGTCCTGGAATAATAGTGATAATAAACTTGTATTTGTCTGATCTAAGCCTGAGCTGTTCTCCTTATTTACCCAGCAGCCCCTGCAATTTCCACAGCTACCTTTTGTCTGACTCGCTTGCTATCTAAAGATCTTTGGATTTCACAATCTCTTCACTTCTGCAGCAACAAGACTTTGCCATGTGACGCCTCGAAAACGCTCAGCAGAGAAACTATTCACAACAAAATGAATGACCTGTCAGGGCCTGTGCCAAGGGAAAGATGTCATAATTTTAAAGAATGTATACATTCACAGCCCTAGTAGACATCAAGTAAAGTACCATAATTAAAGTAAGACATGTTTCCTCCAAGCTACAAATTGTATAAGAGCAAACAAAAGCACAAGTGTTCTCAGCAATTAAAATGTACTCTAATGTGACAGCACTGAGGCATGTAAGGTAATAGTTATTTGCTATTGTCCGTTTCATGATCAAAAACCGGAGAAAAGTTTTTTGCACCCAGCATTCCGATGTCACAAACTCTGCGTTTCTTTTTCATCTGGACTATCCACTCCAAAAACTTTAACTTCTGGCTTATTGGCGTGAAATGCATCAGTTCCAGCGCGGGAAAGTTGCCACAGAAAACACAACCCCGGTATACTGAGATATTAAGGTTAATGTGCATTGTGTGAACTTGTTAAGCAAGGGCTTGTATGTAACGGAAGCTCACTTTTTTGTAAGTCCCTCACTGCAGCTTTAAAATAAAGTAACAATACCATGAATAAGAAATAGTCTGTTTCAAGTAAAGGCCTGCATTCAAAAATGTACTCAAGTTGAAGTACAAAACTAAGTGCAACAAAATATACTAATAGTATCAAAAGTAAAAGTACTGAATATGTAAACTGGTCCAATTCAGAATTGATCCCGTAGGGTTTAATAAAGTCTTATCTTAACACGTAATAATACTTTATCATCATTCATTTCTTAGTTATGTTTTGAATTATTACTGTGTGTCATTGAAAATTAACTAGTAACACAGGTTTACAATAAAATGTAGTGGTTTCAAAAGTGCAATAATATATTTCTCTGTAATTGTACTGTAGGAGTATCAGGTAGCAGAATATGGAAAAAGTAGTACAGGTACCTCAAAAATATACTTAAGTGCAGTACTTGAGTGAATGTTCTTTACTTCCCATCACTGGATGTCACATAAAGACTCCCTCACACAGAGAGTAATGTGTAGTTAAGGACCATTATGACAAGATAAATATGATGCTGGTGCATAAATTAGCTTGATAAGGCCATAAAATCAGTTTCCTATTCATTGTGTTTGGAGCCGCTCCAGGCTGTTCATCTTTCTGACTTCTCTCTGGCTCTCTGGTTTTTCATTTTGGCAAAGAAATCAGTGGTTTAATGCTGAGTGGACTATCCTAAGAGCAAATTGATGAATCAGTATAAAAAAGTCAGTTTTTACTGTGCAGCAGAGAGAATCGAATTGTTTTTATTAACTACACATCCTTTCATCTGTAGACAACACTGATGTCATGGTGACAACCATGTTGAGGCTGTTGTGGCCTGATTAACTTGTCAGGAGATTTTCTTAAAAAAAAACTCCACCAGCAAAACCTTTCATTGGGACTTTCCCAGAAGAACGTGGAAGTATTTGGGGTCCAACCCACTGGAATGTCCTCTTATGTAGCCAGGCAAATGTACAAGACCAGCCTGGCTTTGGATAGGTATACAGAGTGTTTGTGGCATTTGTACTATAGATGTGTATAAGAAAAGAAGTGTTAATATGAACCTGAGGTGGATATTTGTATCCAGAAAAAGTGACCTCCAGGACCATGTCATCAAACACTCATTGTAACAGTGGAGCCATTGAAGATTTGACCTTTAACCTCAGAATGTTGGCCCCTTTGATCTACATAGGACAAATGGATTCTGGGCAATTGTGTATGTGAATAGGAGTTTTAAATATACAAAGCCAAACACAATTTTTTCAGTTCTGTGCTGCTAAAATGCACTTATACTGTGAAAGTAAAAAAAAATCCTATATATAAAACCTTCATCAAGCTATTTACTGACCATCAATTGACTCCTCTCTGGAATTCAGGGCTTCAGCCTCCTGAAATTCATTTTTTCTGATGGGTCTTGACAATAAGATGCATCTGGAACCAGTCAGTCTAAAGTCTGGGTCACCCCTCCCCCTCAACAATGTGTGAGAGGAGACTGAGAGGTGAAGGAGGGCAGCCAGAGAGACAGAAAGACAGAGACAAAGACAGAGATATAAGAGCAGTGTAGTTACCACATAAATGACTTAATTCCATGTACATTAAGTAGCTACTAAGAGAGAGCTTTTATTTTGGGAGCATGTCTATGTTCCCTCCACCCTATGTTCCCTCGACCCTATTTTCCATCATCTCTTTATTCCTTCAGCCCCACTTTCTCTCAGCCCTACGCTGCCTCAACCTTATGTTACCTCAGCGTTCATGCAGCACTATGTTCCCTCAACCCTATGTTCATGCAGCACTATGTTCCCTCAACCCTATGTTTATGCAGCACTTTGTTCCCAGAGCCCTATGTTCCCTTAAACTTATCTTCCCTCAACCTGTTGTTCCCTCAGCGCTTGTTCCCTCAACCCTATGTTCCTTCAACCCCATGTTCCCTCAGCCCATGTTCCCTCATGTTTCGCCACCATGGCCTTATATTTTCCCTAAACCCAATGTTCCCTCAACCCCATGTTCCCTCGGCCCTATGTTCCCTTAACCCATTGTTACCTCAGCCCTATGTTCCCTCAACTCAATGTTCCCTTAACCCTATGTTTCCTCAGCCCTATGTTCCCTCAACCCTATGTTCCCTCAACCCAATGTTCCCTCAACCCCATGTTCCCTCGGCCCTATGTTCCCTTAACCCATTGTTACCTCAGCCCTATGTTTCCTCAACCTAACGTTCCCTTAGCCTTATGTCTATCTGATGTCTCTACCAGTGTTTCAAAGATAATTTAAATAAAAACACACCTAATCTCTACAGTGGCCATGCTTTCATCAGCTTCAAACCATTTTGCTTCCGTATTTTTGTTGACATCTATTAATTTAAATATTTACTGCAGTTTCAAACACTGACTGGACTTAAGCAACACAAGTTATACTGACAACATCTGTATACTGTGTACTGTTTATTCTAAAACGGCCTTGATTCAGGATGAAGAATGAATGTTCAAGCTTTGAAAAATATGACTCATCATTCACTGAGAGTTGGACTTTCCCACTTCCCCACATATGTCAGTTTATAATAGTTTATAAATAAATACTAGCATTTTCAGGAGCAGTTTCAGATTTTCTCCACAAAGTGACAGGTCAGAATTTTATGGGAATTTCTTATTTAAAAAACAAATTTCTAAATTTATGTTTAAAGAAAAAATCTGCAAAATCAGGCCAGAATTTTAGTTTAAAACATTCAAGAAATGAATTAACAATATCAACTGAATATGAAGAAGTTAGAGTGTTGGCAATATGTCAAGGACATCTATGTATTGTGTTGCAGAGATATCTACTAAATAAGCATACTAACTAATTAGCGTGGCCCATACCTTCTTGTAATACCACTTCTGCCCTGACTCTCTGTCCATTCAGCAAACTTTCTGGGACTCCCAGCACACACAGATGGCTAACGTAACCTAAAGGCCAACGCCACATGAGAAGATTATAAGATAAGAATTTATTTTGACCAGAGTTTCATCTGAGTTTCAGCAGTTTGGTTGAGTTTGATGTATTCTTGCCCTGTTGTTAGTTAGTATTTGGCTTTTTTATATAACTTTCTATACTGTAAATTTAAATTTAATAGACCCAGTAGTAGAGATGAAATGCTATCCACCCATTTATTTGGAGCATGGAGTTATCTTAAAAATCCTATGTGTTTCTGGTTGAAACTGAATGTGTCAAGCGCATGCCTTGACCTCTCTGGAAAGGTTGAAATAACACTTTTTCATGATTATTGGTTATTCAGCAAAGGGACAATAATTATCCCCAAAAGACTGCAAGCGTCAAAATTCTTCTCCCATACTAACTCACAAATCTGGTCTGAATGTTGGCTTTTGGCCCTGCTGTGACGTCGGCCCCAGCAGCAAGCAGCACGAGCAAGAAAAGGAGGAGGGATTACCAAACCCACCATGTGTGTTGATTCAACCATCTGTTGCCTTTGTTTCCTCCACATGCTCGAGGAGGAGGACGCTGTAATCCTCTGCACCGTGGAGGTCAAGTCCATGTCACTCTAGGGAGGGTGGACAACAATCCTGTCTGGTCATCCGTGAAAGTGACAGTAATGACAAATTCAACTCAAGTATCCCTTTTACTGCTTCACATACAGACCACATACTGCAGGGAAGATTAGTTACAAATGACTGGGAAATTTGAGGTTTAAAACTTGGAGTCTTGACATGTTTGAAAAAGTGTGATTCATGTCTGCAGTCTAACAGTTAATGCAGACAGCTGTACTGCTATGGAACCTAAACACATTAGCTTCTGTGCTCTGCAGCTCAGACTGATTTTTCATTAAGGGAAACAAATGAGGACTCTTGGTACGTCGTGTCCTCAGAGGCCTCCTGTCCAGGGGCAGGAGGTGGACTTTTCCTCCCCAGGCTATGCAGAAATGAAACTGCTCCTTCCCTTTACTCTGCATTTTGGTTTTTTTATTCTTTTATGGACATCTGCTGGCACTTTGGGCCATAACGCTTTAACCATGTGCCCCAGGAGCAGCAGCGTTGCAGACCTGAAAGAAATGCACACTTTTTCCCCTTTAGTCGAGCCAGGTGTGTTGCATTGGAAGTTACGGGGCATGAAGAGAAGTTAAGAATGTGCTAAGTAATGTAAATGTGAATTGAAACATGACACCAAAGCATGACCAGACCGCACAGGGTATTTTGAGGTTTTTCTTTATAATACAACAGTTTTCGCACCACGCTGGAGCTGATTCAACAACTGTTCCCTTCTGGAAAAGAGGTAGTTAGATCATTCAGGCGTCAGCTGTGTCTGATGGAAAAAGCCTAAAAGGAGACAAAGTTGACCTAAAGGTTTTCATCTCCCCCACTTCCTCGCTCACACAAACTGGGTTTGTGCAGAGAAGTGCACTGTTAGCATTACTTTGGCAATACCCCAAGGTTTTGGAACTTTTTCCAAGGTGTCATTTTACTTCCATTGGGGCCTTTTTTTGCTTCACTAATACTCTACGGTGTACATCATGGAAGTGTGTGGCAGACAAACTTAATTTGCCTGAAAATACCGGTTAAATCGGCTTTCACCACCCCATTTAGTGTGGGGATTTATGCTTCAGATTTGGATTTTCACTGCCCCTGTTAGTCTTGGGTTTCTAAGTGAACTTGATGACGTCTCCTTCTGGCGCATATCATGAAGGTGACATCACTCCATCGTTCCAGTTGAATACCAAAACCTGAGAAAGCCTTAAAACATTACCATCAGACCCAGGTATTGGGTTCAAATAGAAACATCTGGAATTTTTTTGTTGAAAAGATTGGAATTGCATCTGTAACGTACATCTTGCTCTTGACAAACAGGGGTGCAACTGTGATCCTTTAGCATCACTATTATGTCAACGCGACAGAGAGGAACTGTTACTATAATGGTGCTAAACAGTTTCGTTAACAGACCTGTTGTTAGGGTTTAAATAGAAGAGGGAGCTCAATATTATTAAGATTCATGCCAACGCCTCATTCACTTCAACAACAGAGCTGTTGATTTTGAGCTGTCCAAATGAAAAGTTTGCTTCACGAAACATCTGGAACAGATTAAAGGGGAAAGCCGGGGTTTCTGTTTAACGTATTGTACTATGTTATATTTTGGCACTCATCAGCTGTCTCCAAGCATTAACCCAGCAGGAGAGCTTCACTCATAAAAGGAAACTTAGATTAGGATATTCTTAGATTAAAAGTTAACATATTAGAATGTGTTAACTGTTTCTTGGGGGGTTTTCCTACACGTTCATACAGCTAAAGAGTAGGTTGTGTTTTTTTATGACCAATGATAAACATATGCTGTCTCATAAGTTTAAATAGTGTGTTGTAATTTGAGCTTCTTTTTGCTTTTTGTACTTGCGGTGCGGTCGCGTGTCGGTGTTAGTGAACGTGAGTCCCATTACTGGCTAATCACCACCGCTCTGCACTGCGCGCATTCCTCCAGTTCCCCTCCAGGGTAACACTGTTAGCACTGTTTGGTTTTTTTGCACTGTTATTTCGTACAATATTACAATCCAGACACCTTGTTGTGAGCAGTTCCTTGAAGGAACTGTTGTTGAAAGAAAATAGTTTCAACATGAAACAGCTGTAGTTTTGATTATTTTGGGGGTGAACTGTCACTTTAAGTGTTGACAAAAGTTAGAAGAACGCATCTTCTAGGGACCATGAATATCTTTACTAAATGTCACAGTAATCCATCCAGTAGTTCTCTAGATATTTGACCCAAAGCCAAAACAGTTAACCTCTCTGGTGGCCCTGGAGGATAAGTCATAGGATCATAAACCTCAGTAGCTGTGGGAAACAAGTTATCATGGCAACCCATCCAGTAGTTGAGAAATTTCAGTCTGAACCGACCGTCTGACGGACCAATGCCAGCTGCAGCGTTACCATGGTTAAAAACATAGTGAGAAATGATTTCTGGTCAAAACATTCAGATAATAGACCTAACAGATTGCCCAATCCAACCCAAAGCTTGAATAATTCTGCTCTATTCAGACTTCTAGCATGATGTGCAAAGATTTATTGGTGTGTCATAAATTTTGGTATAACGTCACCACTTTCTGTTTTGTTTAAGTGTACACAGAAATTTGGAGAACAGCTCCTGGCTGTCCTTGTTTTGGTTACATTCAGGACAAACTGTTTTTGTGTGTCAGAACACCCCGCTCACAAATATCTTCATTTACTAAGTATGGAAAGAACTGACAGAATATGACAACAGCACCGAAAACAAAGGCTTATTGGATAGAGTGTCCCAGTTTTTCTTCAGTTTCTTTGATAAATTCTTTGTTGTTTATACTTGAGAGGAGTTATATGGGTTATTGTAAATAAAATATGATGCTCACATATTCCTATGAAACAGAATACTTGAGTAGTTTAGATATAACGTCTGCATGGAAACAAGCTCACAATATAGCTTTACAAATCCACAAAGAAGAGGAAAACAGAAATCGATCACCCTCATTACTTTTATTAACATTTTTAGGTCCCCTTCCATTAAATCAAGTGACAAATGACTTACGGAAAATCACCATCTGTTATTTCAGAGACTGAAACTGAAGCACAGAGTTTCCTGCATCTCACCCGGTCGTGCATCCATGTTAAGAAACAGTCATGTGTATGAAATGCCTGGCATTTAACTTGTCATGCAGCTTTGGATCATGAGAGGAAAATGTCATTATGAAACCTAATTGAGCACCTCTTTGAATGTTTTTTGCACCTTGCATGTCTTTCATTTGCCCAAAATCTGTCTTTTCATTTGGTGTCCTTTACAGTTTCTTTGTGGAATGTTTTTTTCCAAATGCTCCCTTCACATTTTCCTCAGAGTAGAACAGATTCGATTACAAAACCAGAGAGCACATTCAATTTCACTTTAACCTAACAGAGTCTTAAAAAAAAAGGAAGCCAAGTAGAAAATGTCGGACTTCTTTGGTCTCGGAGAAACTGTGATGATAGAAAATAAAAAAACTGCTGAAGTACGAAAAGCAAAGGGTTGTTAAAAAATAAAAAATAAACCAGACCACATTTAGACAGCAAAGAGTTAAAGGTTGCAGCTGTGGACTGAACAGTACCGGTAACTGAGACACTCATATCTGAGTCATGCACAAACACAACACACACACACACACACACACACACACACACACACACACACAGCCCATTTGTTTACTGAGAAAAACCTGCACTGAATCAGCACTTCTTTGTTAAGAAACACACCACTGAGATCAAATCTTCTTCCATTGAAATTAAGTATCAGTGTCCCACAGCTGACGAATAAACACTCACATGAGGAGAAGCGTGTCAAGCTCACAAAAACATTCCCTACACTTCCTGAGGTAATGCTTATAATTGCAAACGCAGACTCCACATAAATAGGTTAACACGACACTAAAGATAGTCTTGTCAAACCGCAAGTTGCCATGAATTTTGTTTTTCTCTAGTTAAACAGGATGAGTAATGTTCGTGGAACAACTCTAATTTAGTTATAAACACTCATTTAAGCAGTGAAGAGATGGGACTGGTAAACTAAACGTGAGAAACAAAATGTTAAGAGAGTGATCGCAGCTAGAGGGAGATAATTAAGGTATTATTAATAAAGGAATAGTTCCACATTTTTGGAAATATGACAACTTGCTTTCTTTCTTGGCTCTAGCCAGCAGCTTGTTAGCTTAGCTTAGCACAATGCCTGGAAACAGGGGGAAACAGCTAGCTCTGTCCGCACGTAACTAAATTTTCCCTACCAGTATCTCTAAATCTCACCAATAACAAGTCATATTACATTTTTTTCTGTACAAAACCCATGTGTAAAAATGACAAGTTACGCTTTTACTGGGTGTTACCATGCAAAATACACAAATTGAAGTTGTTACACTATGTTTTTTGTACAGGTTAAACAAATGAAATATAAATGTTTTAGTTAGTGAGTATTAGATCAGCTTTGGACAGAGCCAGGCTAGCTGCTTCCCTCTCTTTCAAGTCTTCATGCTAAGCTAAGCTAAACATCTGCTAGCTATAGCTTTATATTCAACGGACAGTTGTTATGGCTACATTGAGATGATCTAAATTGTATAATGTAGTTTTATTTTTGCATTAGATGTTGTTTTAAAAAAATGTATATAACATTAAATTGTACTGTTTTATGACCCAACACAAAACTCTAATAACTGGAAGAATTTGGTCTTGGGTCAACTAAATGTTTTAAACATTAAATTACCAACTTGATATTCTGCCTCACAAAACCACGAAATATACCTCAAACTATCTGACTTTCAGTTTCGTTCTACTTGGCTAGATAAACCTTCTGCTACATAAAAGAATATATATTCTTTTTTAGTTTTCCAACGTGAAAAAGGGAATTGAACAGCGCAGTCGTTGTCTCATTTCACTCGCTCACCCACACATAATCACCCCAGACACACACACACACACACACACACACACACACACACACACACACAAACACACACTAAGACCCATTAGTGTGTCAAACATGTGCAAACTTGTTTCTAAATGTTACTCATTTATAATAATTCCCCCAATAAGACACAAGCCATTCTACAGATAAATTGTCCATTTAAAAAGATTCCATCAGAATACCTCAGATCCTTAAAGGCACTTACTGTGAGAAAATCGCTAGAAAACGAAGCTGATTTACGCGATATAAGTAAGTCTTCAACATGGTTAAGACAGACATTTGTGACCAATTTCAATGCAGTGAACACCTGAGCAAGATGAGCACTCAACAAGATGATGGTGATAGTCCACTTAAGTATGCAGTGCACTTAATTGTTTGGCCAGAAATACGATCTTTTCATTGTCTGAGGAGAAAAATCAGTGACTGGATTGTTTATCGGTAAATAAACCAGAATATTAGAAGCCAAAGTGCATGGAGTTAGAGAGAAGGGGACAATTTCAAAACAGGACCCGTTTCATGGTATTCCACTTTAGAAGAATCAACTACAGATTCGCTATGAATCTGAAACCTATATTCTTATTTAAATGTTACAAACACATTAAATTATGTAAAATAAACAATATGCTGTGACATTGCCTATGTGATGTGTATTTCATGAATAAAAAGGTACAGTAGGTCTTAAAAGAAAAGTGACTTTGAATCCATCAAAGTGAAAGCCTGACTGGCTTCGTACATCTTTCCAGTAACTATTGCTTAATTTATCTGCAAGTCTTTTCCAACTCAACCAAACATGACGAACACAAAACGCCTTTGATAAAAGAGTCAAGACGCGGATCTTCCTTTCTCTCTTGTTTGTGTTTTTTTGGCATCTTGAACTGGACAGCAGTTCGGTGTCTTTACAGACTGTCGTACATGCGCAGGCTGCGCTCCAGTTGCTGGACAACCCGCTGGTAAAAGGCGATCTGCTCCGTGAGGTAGGCCTGCATCATGTCTTTGAAGTCCACCTCTCTCTGCTGGTGGAAGTGGCTCATCTCTGCTTGGAGGGCAAACCCGACCGTCCGGCAGCGTTTCCTAATGCCGTCGGCCTCGTCCTGGTCCATCTTCCCTTCGTCACTCATCCGCTGGCTCTCCTTCACCTTGGCAAAGGCACCTTAAGAAAAAGAAGTTATATTATAAACACTTTGATATTATGTTGTTAAACTGTTATTGCACAAACATTAAGCTGGTTAAAGGCTATTCCCACGACAATTATAACCGCCTTGCTGTTCTAGGCCTCAGCCAACAAGGCAAGTTGCAGTTTTCAGCCATATTTTATCCTATTTTTTAATCAGTTCATCCTTGAGTTGAAGTGTACATTTGAGCCAAATTTGAAAAAGTTCCCTCATGGCATTCTTGAGATAACGCGTTCATGAGAATTGACCGTGCGCACGTACTTAGAGACGGACGGACAACTGGAAAACAAAAATGCGTGCAGAAGGAATTAAAAACTATTTATCTCAAGTGGTATGTGGTAATGCGGATAGTGTTGTTCTTACATGCCCTGCTTTTGAGAAATCCATGACGTTTGTGCCATGACTAAAAAAAAACTTTATCACATGGTGGTATCAGGTGCAGGTAGGGGTTTTTTTTTTTTTACACCCAAGTACAATGCAGGTACATTTTATTTGTGCTGCTTACAGCATTTTCAAAATACGTTTAAAAACATTTAACAGCAAGGTATCTTGACACAAACATAAAGTAGTAGATGTTCCGGATAATCCACAGATCGCCCAACTGTTTCCAATAGTTATAGGGACTACTTTAAACAAAATATAGTTGCTGAAAAAGCTGCAGGGGATTGCACAGAGCAACAAGGACACTGATTCTTGCTGCTGAATGCTTCCATTATTTTATGCTGTGAGCCATACAAATACATTTCCCATAGGTTAGTTTCCATAAATACTAAAGAGGCAGATAAACTGGGCAAATTCAACTCTGATTGGCTAGATACCATTAGATTTAAGTGAGACTATATGGGGTTTTATGTGTCAAGTTGGACTGACCAAAAATTCACTATTTTCAGTAAAGATTATGAAGAACGTCCTAATAACATGTTGGCGATGATAAGTGATGTATTGAGTTACTGAAAAGCAGTTAAATGTGCTCCTGATGAAAGCATGAAAATAAAATCTAAGTAACAAAAGTTGCAATAAAAGTTGAGCAGAGTTAAAAACAGTCTGAGATTTTTATTGCTCTTTGGGCTTTGGGTGGGTCTGTATTATAAAAAAAAAACTGCTCTGGCAATCTTAAACCAATATCTCCTCCAAGGCGCTCGGCAAGACCAACATTTTATATAACTTTTCCCCCAGAAAAAGACTCCTGTAAAGCTGTACAGAAACAATTACTTCTTGTTTCAGTTGCATACTTAAAAGTCTAGTTTCAGTATGTTGCTGACAAGTGGTAACCACATTCACCCAGACTGCACATGACGTGACTTTCCAAGGGGAAGAACATGGCAGACGAATGGCATGTCGCCACACTGCATTTCCCACCAGATTAGTGCGGCTGCCTCAGCTGAGCCTGATACCAGGAGGAAGACAGATTTCAGTCCTGTTAGATAAGCTTGCTAGCTAGCAGGACTAGTTTGCACACGCTGGTTGTTATGTCTTTAATGTATTCCGCCGCAGCCTGCAGGTTTTATCCATTAACTGTATCTGTGAGTTCATGCCGCCCTGGATTTCGTATGGAATTCCTGGCAGAAGTCTGGGAAAGCATGAACAGCACTTTCAGTCTGTTCCAGCAAGGAGGCGTGTGGACTATAGTCTGTGGCGGTGACCTACATTCATGTATTCTGTTTTCCACATGAGAGGAGAATGTGCATCACCAGATAGCATGTCTGTGGGACATAAAGGAAAGGCGCTCATGGATGTGTGTGTGTGTGTGTGTGTGTGTGTGTGTGTGTGTGTGTGTGTGTGTGTGTGTGTGTGTGTGTGTGTGTGTGTGTGTGTGTGTGTGTGTGTGTGTGTGTGTGCGTGTGCAAAATGTGTGCGTGCATGATAGGAGGGGTCGAATCAACATTTTTGGATCAGCTAATGCAAAATCTCATCACAAAGAGAGCTTCATGTCCTCTTCCCCAAAGCACAAGCTACAAAAAGAATCACTGTGGTGCAATAAAAAGCAAAGCTGTGTAAGTTTCCTACTATTATAAAAAAAACAATCCTTCTTTCCCACTGAAGGCTTTCTGCCTCTTTTTCACCAAGTTGAAGCTATGATACATTGCCAGTGGTCTGGAGAGTCGCCGGATTTGTTTATCTTGCCCAACCAGACTGTCTACCTCGTGTTTTTACGGCTGTATCCAGAGAGAGAGTTGAACTATTTCACATGTGACAGCTTCATGGCCGGAGGAGGAAAGAAAGGAGACAACAGTGTGCGGGGGAGCTTAAAAACACTAATAAAGCTTTTCTAGACGGGTGTCTGCAGGGCTAGCCAAGTTACATTTGCGTAAGACCTTTTTCTAAACACACTGCATGCAAATTCAATACCTGTTTCATGATCATACCAAAGTATGAAAGTCTTGGGGAAAACCCGTAAGGACAATATAGCTTTTTATTTTTCATTATATCACTTTTTTTTCGGTACTTCTCAGCAGTGTATAAAAGTGGTTTCCCAATGATATAAATAATTCAATCAAGGCTACCCTGGAGTTGCAAAAGTGGCAGTAAAAATGGATAGATTAACTATTTCTAAACTGATTTATACATTTAAGTTCATCTAAATTATATTTATAAAATTCCCCCATTAGGACATGTTTCACTCCGGCTAACTGTAGCTACTGTAGCTAACCATAGTGACATTGGGACTCATTGTTACAACAATCCCACCTATAGTTTAAGAGTGTATTAGGAATAATTGGGAACAAAAACATAATAGAATTAACACTGCTGCCAATTCCCGGTGAGAGAAAGATATTCAAGACATTTGTAAGTAACTTATAAGACATCTTAATACCTTCTACGGCTTATTTGGATTAAACTGAATTCAATGCTTTTAAAGACTTTTAAGGACCTGCAGACACACGGTCTAGTTTCAGTCTTACAGTATGTGTGTGTGTGTGTGTGTGTGTGTGTGTGTGTGTGTGTGTGTGTGTGTGTGTGTGTGTGTGTGTGTGTGTGTGTGTGTGTGTGTGTCAGACAGAAAGAAAAAAGGATACTCAAGCTTAATTATGGCCAAGACCCTCCGGGGAACTGAACTCAGGCATCTGCTGAATTCTTCATTCCCACAGCCCGAGGTCACTGCGGTGATGAATTCAGGAAGTGCAGCACTTCTTCTCTGTACCTCTTCATTTATTTTCTATCCGTTTGACACAAACTGAGAACGGAAGTCCCTCATTAAGAGATTTGTATTTGTTTACAGGGTGTGTTGCTTGCGTGCTTGTATTTAGTGTTGATGACATTTCCTTCTTCCCTAGAGCTGAGCTCCTTTTAAAGCAAAGCCAGTATTATTTTTTTCTCCACAAATCTGTAGAGCCTTCTAAGATCCAAATATTTGCACACAGCAGTTTTCAAGCGAAGTGTGTCTAATTTTAACTCAAATCTCATCTGGGAGCATGGTTTCCAGTCACAGCTGATTAAATCATTCTTCCTGTTTAATCCCAAAGTGGAGGCTTCATTAAACTGAAGTGGAGCGTCTTTCGTTTGTTTTAATCAGCTTCTCCCGTTTATGTACAGGCCCAATGCATCAATCAACATAACAAATGCTGATATGGTGTGTTAGTGTCAACTTTTTCACAAGGGATTTTTTAATGGGAGTCTTTAGGGAGTTGTATGTAGCAAGACTTGTTTTGTCAGATTAGCTAGCAAGCTGCAAAAAAAAAATCTTTACTTATTAAAAAAACCCAAATGTGGTTCTTGTAGTATTATAGTTCATGTTTGTGCTGTTAACCATTTAGTTTACGTACAAAGTAATGACCTTTTGCAAATACGACGTTAGGAAATTGTTATTTAGAATGAACTAAAATGGAACCATCATTACAAATCAAGATATGCTCCTTCAAAAGCTGTACTTTCCCTTAAGAGAAAGTTGAACACAATCTCCAACTATGGAAAACATTGCCGATTGCTTCACAATCCTCTATGGGTGTGCGTTTTTGTGAACAGTTCTAGGTTCTTATGTGAAAGCATAGTCCCTGACTTCAATGCAAACCACAAAACACCCTATTTTTTCCTGTAAGTCTTGGAACTGGGTCAAATTTCTCTCTTACAAAATAAAAGGTACACATATTTATTAAGATAATATGCTATGGTTTGGTCCATAAAGTAAGTGAAACAGCCATACATATTTCTAGAATACAGTCAAGTTAAAAAACTGTAAGTCTGAAACCCATAAACTGCTTTAATGTCCAAACACTGACGAGAAAACATGGTGTAGTTTTTCGAATTTGCGTAATAAGAATGATTCATCAGTGTCTTGTAAAATAAACTAATCTGTGAATTTGGTTAAAAGACTTCAAACATAGGAAGAGCTAACGTGACTGAGCAAGATTGGTAGATGTTATTCACATTCAACAGAGGAGTAAACAGGAACATTTTTCAACTGAGGACAAATGAGGCTTGTCACCGCAAAACACTATCCATTAGTAAAGGGCTGTGTGTGCGGAGAGGGCTGCTGACGTCTGAGTCAAGCACCACAGTGAACTGATGAGGCGTTTGTTCTCTGGTGACCTCTCTCAAGAGTAAATGAAAATAGCAACAGCTAAAAAAAGCTTCTCAGTGAAAACAAAACGTTTTTGCCACCAGATAATGGCAAATGATGTAACTATTAATTTATGTAAAATAGGTGGTAAAGGCTTGCTGACATATCCTGCCTTCAAATCCGCTTGTGTTTAGAGTCGATATGAACGCCCAACCCCCACCCCGTCATTTTTTGTCTGAGCTATACTTTGATATTTCCAAGGCCTTCATCTTTTTTAGCCTTGATGGCTTCAAAACGCCAACATTAACGTTAACATTTGGGTTAAATTATCATCCATGTTGCTGTTGCCTAGCAGCACTTAGCACTTGCACGCCAAGCACATTGTGTAAATGACTTCCCATATTGTAGAGCTCACGAGTTCCATTTGAAGGCAGCAATAGAGAACGTGTAGGGTTAGCTTGTGAGCTAAGGGCTAACACCCTTGCGAGTCAATGACATGGTAGCTCTAGTCTGTTGCAAAAGCTCTGTGGTCTTCTTTCGCTTTTATCTATACTGTGTGGTACTGCTCTTCTCAGGATTGTACAAATGTAATTCAACAATATGTTATTGAGGGGTAACAAGCCTTAGCTAGGGGAGATAGATAGCTGACCGTTGGTAAGCTTTAGGGAGCTAACAGTTTACTGCCATTAATGATGCTTTCCATTTACCTCGGCAATCTATAGACGGAGCTGGGAATGATGTCACACCCGAGCTGACCACCTTCTAGTTCATTAAGTCGTAAAACTTGATGTTGTTTGCTCCAGCCACGTTAGCCATTGTTAGAAATTCTACTTGATAACAAGTATTACTGATTTAATGAGACACAAATAAGACAGACGTGCTAAAAAACAGCATATTACTACAGCTTTTTTTAACTCTTAAGTTGAAATTTCCGACTGGGAAATTCCCACCCAGTTAAAATGGGAAAAAAAGCATAATTGGCATTTAGCTATTTAAAAGACATGTATTGACCCATCACAACTTCCTCATTGTGGAGAAATGTAAACTCTAACAGAGAAAGATTGAATTAAAGTGGAGCAATAAGCCTCCTCCCTAAAAAAAAAAAAAAAAAAAAAAAGTACATATTTACATTAACCCCGCAGTTCAAATTACTAATTGTGGTGATTACAAAGAAATCAATTTATTTTGTTGGAAGTGTTTGAAATTCTGGTATAACTGGGCCTTTAGTGATGACAAAGCAAAGTGACTATGACATTTGAGCTTGATGGACAGGAGGGGAGAGGAAAGGTGAAAAGGAAAGGAAGCAAAAAGACAGGAGAAGAGATGGACAGAAGAGCTGAAAATACAGAGGAAAGAGAGGAAATAGAGGAGAGGAGAGGAAGAAAAACTGAGACACAGCTTCAAGAATGCGTGACAGGGTCAAAAGGACTGTAATATCTGCCAGTGTTTAATGTGGATCTTAAAAGCCTTGATGATACACAGACAAAAAGCCCACGGCTGAGTAAGCTAACAGTAGGTAATAGTGTTTACACCAGCCATTCTGATACACAGATAAAAACAGAGCTGTTTATGTCCTGAGCTGGAATGTTCTCACAACCGATTTAAACCTTCTGAAATGTCTTTTTACATTTATCTTTGGAGCTTGGCTATGGGACACTGAAACAAATATTTCCAATTCTTTTTTCTTTATTACTTCAGGGATGAGGAATGTTCAAAAACAAAACCACCCTCTCTAGTCTGCACAGTGAATTAGTTACCAGAAATGCTTAATCTGCCATCAGGCAACCTCCTCTGCACTCTCAATAATATTTTTTGCATATGTACTACTTTTTTGACCATGACTGCTACTGATACACTCAAAGAAATAGGACATTAAGCTTCCGATAGCTCCAATTGAAGCTCTTAATTAAAGCCATACAAGGGGATATCCAACAGATGTTTTTATTTGATATATGCAAAGAGAATCGAATCTGAAACTTTTCTAAACATCCCTTTCATACAGATGTTGTTATAAATCCACGCTCCTGTCAGATATGTTTATTAGGAGGGATATGCTAAGCGCTGATCTTGAAGGTCAATACAATCAGTCTCCACTAATGTGTATCTTTCAACATTCCTCTGCATTGGGATTTATTTTATTTAAATTTTCAGCTCATGTGTAATGCATTTGTGTGGAAAAAAAAGGGTGTTGTCACAGTGAAATCAAAAGTTGGACTGGATATGTATGAAAATATTTTCTAAACTGTTATGTCATCGCACATCAAGTAAAATAAATGATTATGTCAATGTTCACTTTGACATCACAAGTGTTTTGCTTAACAATAATCCCTCTGGGTCAAAGAGCTTTCCGTTCAGTGTCATATATTTAATCTATAACAGCTCCAGCTCTTTGTTTCTGTTATGGAACAGATGGATGATTTCCTCTGTTTTTTTCCCCCTGTAACATTTGTCTACTGAGAAGTGTTGCAATAATTTGCTCAAATTAAATAAATCAAAGATGTGCCTGTTGTTGATGTTTGGCTGATCCTACTAACAAATTAAATACAAATGAAAAGGGTTTTCCATTGTACTGACTTTTATGATGCTCTTCTTCGTGACACAAGAAAATACCAGAGAATGCAACAGCTAACAATGTCCTCTCCTCTGAGGATTGGCGTCACCATGCCAACCACAAGCAGTGCTACCATGACTAAAGCTACATTGGCAGACACCCAGAATCTTTCTGACAGTTAAAGCTTCATTCTTGTCAGGGGAGGGGAAAGATTAGGACGCTGATGAGGTAAATACTCCCTTTGAACGTGTCAAAGAAGATGAAGTTTTTAGCGATGGGTTGCTTTAGCTGCAGCTCAATATACAGAGCCAGAAAAACAATGAATCTGTGAGCTAACCGGTGAACGTGATGCCAGAGAATGAAATGATCAAAACCTGAGCAAATGCAGATGCCTTAGATTACTTATTTTTTCCATTTATTCATAACAATGCAGGGACTTGGAGAGTTGAACTCCATGACCCCGTTTCCTGTTCAGACTTGACATGAACGGAGGCCCATCCCAGCATGCATTGAGCAAGAGGTGTATACCCTGGACAGGTTGCCGGTCTTTTCACAAGGCCAAAACATATGGAGAGACAAACACATTCACATCTACAGGTTTTCTTTGGGCCTGAGGAAACACATGCAGACAGAGAGATCAAACTGCACACAGAAAGCATCCAGCTGTGAGTCGATAATGCTAACCACTGCTGCAACAACTCTAAAAATATATACTAAAAAGTATTTTGTCTAATTGTTATAAGATATCTTATAACAATCAATATAAGATACAATCACCTAATAAGTAACATTAAAGTGAGCTATAGGAACTTAGACAATGCAGACATTGTAGAATTAACTTTAGACAATGCATCTTGCATTACAGGCTCAATGTGAGAGACACACAATTATAGCACAAATTGAGTTTTCTCATCTTATTTTAAGAACTATTTTTCATCTTGAAAGGCCTAAATATTACGATCTATTCGAGAAATCTTACCAAGGGAATTTTCACTTTCTTCTTACAAGTAAAAACACCTTGTATTTAATGTTTTATGATTATCTTAAGTGCCATTTTTTCCCCCCAGTGCCTTGTCATGCTTAACAGGCTTTCAGAATGTATCCCATATATCACACATCCAGCAGACACAGAGCAACATGGTGCATTTGGAATCATTTTTTATCTTGATGGTCTCCACCAACTTCTTGAGAAAACTATCCGTCTCATTAGCTGTTAGATTCACATCTACTTTCACCAGCTGCTAACTTAATCTTTTCCCTTTGTGGTGCACGGAGCATATAGAGGGTTTGTCACAGTTTTTTTTTTTTGCTGCCTGCTTGACCTGGAAACAGGAAAATAAGAGCAGTAAGAAAAGTAACGTTGCAAATCAGAACAAAGACGCCCCCCAGTCCTGGAATAAGTATTGACCACTAACATGGACTTAATTGGCAAATTCAGTGCGCGACGAATGCCGTTGCATTGCTGTGAGGCAAAAGTTGAGCAAGGTACAACATGGCACAACCTTCTTGCAGTGGACCCATTGAAATGAATGAGGAGGCTGCATTTTAAGCTTAATAGCTACAGACTATGCCTAGTTTGAACTTGAGAAATCAGCTACGATAGCCAGCTACCACTGCCACTCCTTTGTGAAACATAGCTTTTGTTTACACAGTGTTAGAGAAGTGTTTAACTCTGATGTAACTGACCTCATGGTTAGCTATGGCGCTAGTCTTTTCAATATTAGCTAAGTCCTCTATTACCTCATGCCTTATTCAGTCTAATGACACTTTACCACAAAATCTGCGGTTCTCAGTGGGAAGGGAGGAAAGGCGGCGGTGGTGAAGGCCGAGTTCTTGGACACATCTGTAATCTCCTTCAGTGTGAAACAGCAGTGCACAAACAGGAATGCGGAGGCATGTGGATAGACAGTTTGTGTGAAGACGAGGGCCTGGCCTTAGTCGAGATTTGTGAGTTAACAAACAGGGAGAGAGATAACATTTGCTCTCCACAGTCACCACAGACGGCGACGGGGACCGTGGCCAACAAAATATCATACAATCAAGGTTCAAAAGGTGCCATAATTGGGACACTGCGCGCTTCTAAACCCTCGCTTGGTTTCACGGATTGAGGTTTCTTCTACATGCTGACAACGGGGTATTTTCTTATGTGTTGTAACCAGCGTATGGAATGTTAATCTGTAACATGTTTGCCAGACAATATAAACACAAGCTCTCCTTGTCAGCACTTTCACAAAATGGAGCAATATCAAGAATGGTTCAGATAAAACACACAAAGACGTTCGTGTGTGCACGCAGGCCCAATAAGACGAACCTCTGTTGCAGATCAAGGGGGCACACGTTTTTTCCTCAGAACTGGCAGCGAGATATCTTTTCCCTTCAAAACTGATGAAGACTGCATGTGGTGTTGTAATGTGTTGCCATATGGAGGACAACTAACCTCTTGTCCAGATTAAAAGTCTGACTGGTGTGCTGGAGAGCGTCCCAGGGGAGCGAGCTCATTCTCAAACTGAATAACGCTCCGCTCTGGTCCGGATCACAGAGGGTTTTATCAGGAGCACGCTTTCTGTCGCATCTACAGCCAGAAAAACAAGCCAAGATAGAAGGAAACAGCTAATGTCTGGTGCATTTTATTTTGAAAGCACTGCCCATTATTACAGCACATTCGTCATGACTTGTTGCCTTGGTTTTATATCAGTTATTTCCTTGTACTTTTACGAGGCAACTATTCCAGTGTGGAAAAAGCCAATTTAATCGTCATTTCTTTGGGGCGTATCCACAAAAATCCATCCCTAGTTGTTTGTCTCGATTTCCTCAATGTGTCATTCTGGGGACACAGGTGATGCAGATCCAGATCGCATGCAGAGCCAACGCCTCACATTTCATCATCGGATCAGATCAGACTGTTACCCAATTCATGAGGCGGGTCGGTTTCACTCTATTGTGAAATTCTTTTGTGTGTGGTCAAACCCTTATGAGGTGGTTTTGTCTCGGATTAGAGCCCGGGTTGTTGCCAGGTACAAAATCTACAGAGCATGATATGTGCTTTACTCTCACGAATACCTTACCACTGCTGCCAATGCAACCTCAGTGGTTATGAATCATATATTCAAGACCAACTTGATACCAGACCAGCACAGCTCCGTTTATGACGTTTATGATTACGCAAAAGAGACAACGCAATAAATATCAAGTTATTGTTGGCAGATCTACCTCTCACCACAAAACCTCATAGGCCATTTATTCTATAACAATGTAATTAACCCTTCACATTCAGATTTTCAGTGGTATATAATGAGATCAAAGTCTTTGTGGTTAGTTTTGGCAGAGGTTCAAAGCACAGCAGAGCACTGTCAGGAGTCAAAGCCTTTGGACCAGACTAGATTTACTCTCTGCTATATTGAAACCAGGGCTGATTGTACATTGAGAAACAACAGAGACCAATAGACACTTAAAATCAGTTGAGTAAAAGCCAAAAGAAGACAGAGAAAATGTGAGAAAGAGGCGTAAGGAGCACACCCTCATTTTTCTTTTTTATGACAAATACCTTCCCCTCCCATAGATCTGTTTTATCAAGTCCTCATGCTGTCCCTGCCCGACGCCGCATCTCAAAGACAGTTAACATTCCTGCAGTTCACATGCTCACCAGGATCACCGTTAAAAAAAAAAAAACTCCTAAGCTCCTATAGAACTCAGTGAAAGGGCAAAGTCAGGCAGGAAAGAAGCAATGAGGACACGAAGAGGAGGAGGAGTAGTGCTCCGGAAAAGGTTGACCTCAGTTCTGTGTGTTCTGAGTGTTGCCACAGCTGTATCTGGTTCAGCAGAACACAAGTCACATCAAGGGGAGTTATTGGGCCGGCAGGGGAAGGACTCAGCAGAGGGAAAAGGTCTCTCTGCCTTCACGAAAACAAAGCTTCAGAACCTCCTCACGTACATTTGTTGTTATCTTGAGGCTAAGGTTGAGTACTGGATACATTTAAAATACCTGAGTTTCTGTTAAATACCTTGATTTTAGGAATATAGGCATTTTTTTTTACCAATCCCCTTTTTCAATTAACAAAAGAAACAAAGCTTCTCAGATATTAAATGTTGTCTAACACAACCAGATGCACAAACACTTTGCGTGCCTAAAAAAACAGGCCTCAACTCACAAACTATTTAATTATGTTGTTGTAAGCATAAAATTAGGTGGGAACCGGTTCACAAAAGTGAAGCCAAAATTGACGTTCCTTAAACTTGCATTCTTTCTAATGGCCACTCCTCTGGTTGCTTAAAGAAGTTCAATTGTATAGAAGTCTATGAGAAAATGACCCTATTCTCACTAATCTATGGTCTCAATTGCTAGTTTCAAGTCTTCTTCAATACGGCAAGATGTTCATTGAGTAAATTCTGGTCCAGTTTAGAGTACAATGGACCATAAAAAAGAGAATGCTTTAGGGCTTGGCTACCTCACGATAGAAAGGTCGTTACCATGGCATTGTCCAGTCTGGGAGTTGTCCTTGCTTAACCCTTTCACAGTGTGTTTTCAGTTCATGAAAGTTGATTGTTACATTTTGGTCACCTAAAAATGTCTTATTTAGTGTTTGGTTCCACTCATCTCCTCCTTCTTGTGTCCCTTCTGGTTGCCAAAACCAAGACGGCAACGGCCAAAATGCCGAACTCACTATGCGTTCCAACACCCAAACTACCAGACTTTTAAGTGTGCCAGAAAAGTATTAAGTGTGTCCCCACACATAGTATGTCAAATGCAATATGCCAAACATGCCAGGATGTCCATTGATCGCAATTTGCAGTATGCGAGCCAGCCTGCTTTTATGGCTGTTCCGACCCACAATCCTTTGCAAGAGGGTCAAAGTTGAAGATGAAGTAATGTGTCCCAATTAAATGCACATGGCATGCAACAGAACTTACTGTTAGGACAGATTTAGTATATTCTAAAAGAAAAGAAAAAGTAAAAAGAAAGAAAAGAAAAAGTAAAAAGAAAGAAAAGAAAAAAGAAAAAGTAAAAAGAAACAGAATGTGATTTGTAACACATTGTCAAGGCTTCAAAACGGTAGTCCACAAACCAATGGGTGACATCACGATGACTACATCAAAGTTCAATACAAAGCCCTGCTCTTGGCAAGTAAAGTCTAGAATAGAGTACAGCTGAACTGCAGAAACAAAAATATGTCAAGCGATGCATGTACAAAAGTATGTTGACAGAATTTACCACAAGGTTATTAAACTTAAGGTCAGTTATCCTCAGAAATATTACATGCTGCAAACAATTACTCTGTTATTTGTTTTATTGGCATAAAGCCCACGTTTGGCCGTTTGCACAAGAACTGATCATCTTCTTAAAAATAATTCTCTTCATCCTGTTAATATACAAAAACATATCCTCTGTGGCATAAAAAATGCCAAACATGATTGCAAAGAAACATTGAAATTAATGTGTGTTCTTAGTTTCAATAATATTCCCCTGAAGTGATACTTTAACTTTTGATTAACAGTGTGGCCACAATTACAATTTAATGGTAAAAGAAATACTAAATGGTAACAGCAGCGCAAGTAGAAAAAGAGTCATAAAGCCATGAATCTGACTCAGTCATTTCAGTTACACAGCAGTATGCAGCTTTAGCCAACATTAACCACCATGAACTTGACTGCGTTGAATTGAGTAGGAGTGTGTTATTGATTATGAGCCGAACTTTTCATTTGAAAGAGGAAGAGACTATTATTTCTTTTAAAAAGTTTCAGTTAGTTAGTTAGTTGGCAAAAATAACAGAGAGACATATTTTTCTACTTACCCCTGGCGGTGCATAGCCAAGCCGATATTTTGGGGATATCCACCTTTATTAACCCAATATAACGGGGGTGAAAGGAATTTCCTTTGTGGTGCTCCAAGCATTTGAAAATGTGATTTCAGAGCCAGATATCTCAAAACTTTGGCATGTGAAACCAAAACTATCTCCACGATCTGACACCACCAGGGTTCAATAATATCGTTCATTATTTGTGATTTGGGCAGACTGACCTTTTAATATAATTCAGATGGCTTTGTTTTTCACATTTTCTCGTGGGTGGAGTGACTATATGCAACTAGCTGACTAATATCACAAATGACCTCTGTGATAATGACTGCCAGCTGTTTGAAGGCACGATGATAACATTTACAGACAGCACATTTCCTCTCTGGCAGCAGCCCTTTTCTTCCAACAGCTGATACAGTTATTTGTTTGGGAGCTGACGTAGAGCGCTTATATACCCGTTCTCCCACTGTTTTGGATCAACATCTATCAAGGCTCACAGGGAAAAACAGCCTGAGATGCCGTGCAGGCCTGAGCAGAACTAATATTTCACAACGAGGTTTATGGAAATCAGCCGTCACAAACACAACAGTCACGGGGTATTCAAATCAGGAATGTCACAGTTACAGAATGGTTACTGATTAACCACAATTATGCTCTAACACGAGTAAGGATGTCAACAGAATAAAATGAAAAAGAAGGGATTTAAAGGGTTAGTACTTTAAATGCTTCTGAACTACAGAACTAACCAGAAGGAAGGCCAACGTCACAGAGGTTAAAGGTGCTACATTTCGAAATTCAGTGCATTTAGCAGCAAAACAACTATTTGCTATGTAAAGATATAGTGGAGCTATGTCTACCTGAGCAGAGAATGAAGTCATTCTCCCTCTGTGTGTGTTGTAATTCGAGTTTCTGTGACACCCATTGTGTTGCCACGGAAGCGCCAATCCTACACGCCCGGTGTCAACACTGTTGCCGTTGTTAGCACTGTTAGCTGATAGCCGCCAGCTCAGCGGTCGCCATGTTTTAGAGTCGTGTCGAGGCAATCCCCTAATCATACATATGTTATGAATTTGTAATTCAGCACCTTTAAATTTACCTGATAACATCTCACTCATCCATAAGCCCCTCCCTGCCCATGTCACTCAGGTGTCCCTGTCACATCATGGCTGTCGGTTGTAATATTACACTACAACAAAGCTCTTGCCTATTTGTCTCATCAAACTTTGAACAGAACCCAGAGAGCTAGAAAAGGAGAACTTCCACAACAAAAGAGGCACTAAGTTTGACCCATGGTATCAATGGTTAGTTGAACTATTTTTAGTCTCTAATCACAGCTTTAGTTGACACAATTTGACCAACTTTGTATTATGTCACACAAAATGTCATCTACTCATGTCATCTGTCATCCTCTTAAAAAATGTACATTTACACTGTTATGATTTTCTATTGGAGCATGGCAAGTGAGTAAAGTTACCACCCACAACCATCTCTAAAAGACCTGTGTGCTCAGATTGTCAAAGTCCATCATTGTTATGAAAGTATTTGTTAAAACGAGAGAGAAAGTAGCTGTGTCTGTGTGTTTGTGTGTGTGTTTGTGGGTCGGTGATGGTCAACGACGCAAACAGTCTTACACATAAAATGAAATAACACTATCTTTCATTTTTGGATCAAAACATTGTATGTCTGTATGTGTGTGACGAGGGAAGATGACCTAACCTGTCATCCATAACAAAATAAATAGCACAGAAGAGGATCACCGGCCATCAGCTCAGTTTGCTCCCATTAGCAGAAACTTTGTGTATTATTTGTAACAATAATCGAAGCGTTTGCAGCACTTGCAGCTGCTGCTTGTCTCAATTGAAGGATGCACTTGTTACAAAGTAGTAAAGAGTATTTAGGTGCAATAATAATCTGCTTGGCCCCTCTGATACATTCTGAATGTTGTAACATGAAGAGCCTATTATGTGGCCTGATGGCTGGAAAAAGAATGTACCTTTTAGTAATTAAAATATAAAGCTGTCTTTGGACATTCAGTTTAAACATGAATGAAGCTGCAGGAATTAAAATCAGATGGGAGGCTGAGGATACATCCAAACATCTGGATTGATGGTGGATGTAATCATCATTAACATTTTTAGAATGGTTACATTTATAGTTTGCATGTGGACATCAGATCTCTCACAAATGAAAAACTGCTTGTGGAGGATTTTACCTTTCTGTAGATGAATAATGTCGGGGAAGTTGGCGAGCAGGCCTTGGTAGAGCGACAGCTTGTCCAGCATGAGGAAGAGGTCGTACTTAGGTTGCTCTGCAAACATCTCTCCAATGTTCTCGTAGGTGCGGCCGGTATGGGAGATGGCTTTGTTGAGGGGCTCCGAGCTGTGGGGCGGGTCCAGCATGAACGCCTGGCTGACGGACTGGAAAGAATTTCCCAGCCGCTGGAACTCCTTCCTGAAACCGCCCAGGTGCTTACGGACCAGCTCCGAGGCCACATGTGTGAGCTGCATCACGCTGTCGTCCATCTTCTTGGCGAAGGCCTTGAAGGTGTCGATCCGCTCCTCCACATCCTGGAGGTCCTGGTGCTCGTTGGGGATCTGCAGGGTCAGCATGAAATGGGCGCCCACCATCTCGTCCTTCTCCGCCCGCCTCTTGCCCAGTTTCCACTGCTTGTCGTCGGCGCACATCAGAAAGTGCTCGAAGCCCTCGTACTGGGAGAGGACCGGGTGGCTGGTCATGTGGTTCATCCACAGTATCAGCCGTCTCTTGCGCTTCTCGATGAAGTCCTCCTCGAATCGCCCCGTGGCCTGCTTCTCGGGCAGGTGGGGCACGGAGATCACAGTGAACTTGTGCAGTAAGCGGTTGTACAGCCAGTCGAAGTGTTTGTAGCGCCTGTAGACGGGGCGATCCGTGTGGCTCGGCGTGACCCGGTACGAAATGTACGTCTTGATGCCCTTGAACTTCGTCTGTTTGGTGGGGTCCTCAACGGAGCAGGAGAAAGGCTGAGGGCTCTCCTTCCACAGGGGCCCCACGGGACCCATCTCAATGGTGTAGGACTCAGCTATCTTTGCCATCATGGGCACATCACCCAACACAAACGCTTCCACACCAGAGCGGACGAAGCTGGAGAACCTGTTCAAGTTCCGGCCCACCATGCTGCCTTTTCTTGAGCTGGAGATGCTGTCCTGTCTCTCCATGTGTGGTTTGGCCCGGTAGTGCACGTTGGGGTTGTTGGACAAGGGGCTCTGATAGGCATGCCCGTTGGCCCCGGGGCTCCTGGTGTCCCCGCCGTCCACCACTGTCGACCTGTCGTCCCAATCGTCCCAGTCGTCTTCGTCATCGTCATCGTAAATCTGCTGCAAATGCAGAGAGGTGTTCGGGGTCGGGGGGAAATAAGAGGAGTCGTTTCCTAGAGATCCTGCCGGGCTTATAGAGCAGTCAGTCACGTTGGAGTTTGAGCGCGTGCGAATAACTTCAACGTAGGATGCGGGGAAGAGACCCTTCTCCCCCCGGCTGTTCTCCCCCTGAAACCAGCCGTCCACCGAGTTCTCGTCAAAGATAACCAGTTCCTCGTTCTCCTGGATGCTGATCTCCTCTTTGTTCTCACTTTGGAAAGTGTAGATCGCTTTGGCTTTCACTGACATCTTTATACTCCAGCGGGGTCCTAAAGCAAAACAAAAAATCTACATGCACATAGTGCCTCGTTTATATTGACGCTACTGTCTCCATGCATGCCGTGTTGGAAACATCTGACACTAGCTCACTGTAATATTTAGACTCATCTCAAATTACATGGCAGCTGTTGCATCAGGTGTGCAACACCACAGTGTAGTATGTCAATTTAATGATCTGACAGGAGAATTCAACAAAACTATTACTTCTATCCGCCTTTAAAAAGAAGTCTAGAATAGACCTGCTGAGATCACTACCATCCTCAGCCCATTGAGGCTATCAGTCTTTTGTCCTACTGCCTATAACACTTTTAAAGTCTAACAATAACTTTCAGCTATAAATGCTCTATTGCACATTAACTTCCTCATAACAGAAGTACTCTCTTCCTTCTCTTGCATCACAAACACACAACAGGTTCAAACACAGAACTGGTTTCACCAAAGAGCTTCTGCAAAAGCACCGTCGGTGGTTTTAATCCTCACAAACAGGACTGCAACCTCGTGTGGTATATCTGGCACTTTTTTTTTTAATTCTCATTACTGAGACAAAAAGTGAGCTTTGAGGAAAAGATCTTTAAGGCAAAGTGGTCCAGCTTGAAGGGAAACAGAGGGATGAGGTATGGTATCCCTGCGCATTGTGATCCTGCTCCTCATTCCCTCGGATTGAAACTTGCGTCGTTTTCCTTGTAAACAGGTTCCTGCGCATCTTCAGTCGATACTCTCTATTCAACCTTCTATTCAAAGGAGCAGAAAGCAGTCAACAAGCACTGAACAATCTCCTCCTGCAGGGTATCAACACAGACCACGGGCCAGTTGTTATTTCTTTTGGGTTTAGTCCTGTGTGCGCTGCAACAAAGTAGCTCTTTCCATGACGTTAGGCTCGGACAATTGGAGGCAAGTCTGTCTTTTTTTTTTTTTTTCATCAGCTCCTTTATATTCTTTGTGGGGAGAAAAACTGTCTCAACGTCGCCCCCAACAGGAGGAACCCAGTTTAACCTTAAGATAAGATAAAATAAGATAAGATAAAATAAGATAATCCTTTATTAGTCCTGCAGCAGGGACATTTACAGGATCACAGCAGCAGAGAGGATAGTGCAAAACAAGAGACATAGTAAAAGAAAAACAAGACAAAATAAAATAAAAGTACAGTAAAGAATCAGTAGAATCAATACTACACTTATACAGTGTAGTATTGTTACTTTTACTTATGTATTTATACACTGTAGTATTGTTACTTTTACTTATGTTGGATTTTAAATAAAGAACTTTTGAGTAGTATTTATACACTGTAGTATTGATTACAGCAGCAGAGAGGATAGTGCAAAACAAGAGACATAGTAAAAGAAAAACAAGACAAAATAAAAGTACAGTAAAGAATCCACAGTAACTGAACTATTATATGTACAGACAGAAAAACTATTATAGCTATAATTGCATTTAGTGGCATGTGTCATGACACTAAAAATGTTGTAATCTTAAACACAGATTATAAACATTTAATTAAAGGGTTCTTTAATCAGGCTTCAGGTGATGTTGTTGATAATGATATTGCTGCTACTATTACAGTATGTCTTCCCACATACTGCAAATATGCATTGTATACACATATCTAAGTACTCCCATTGTATGCAACTTTATACTTCTACTCCTCTTCATTTCAGGGGGAAATTGCACTATTTACTCCACTGCATGTATTAAACAGCGTCGGTTACTTTGCAGATTTAGATCATTTATACAAAATATAAATTAACTAATGAATTATTATATATAAGTTTAGGTTAAGGTACCCAGCAGTATGCAAAGCGGAGTACTTTTACTTTTGGTACTTTAAGTATATTTGGATGCTTTAGTACTTTTACTTATGTTGGATTTTAAATACAGGACTTTTGAGTAGTATTTATACACTGTAGTATTGTTACTTTTACTTATGTATTTATACACTGTAGTATTGTTACTTTTACTTATGTTGGATATTAAATACAGGACTTTTGAGTAGTATTTATACACAGTCGTATTTATACACTGTAGTATTGTTACTTTTACTTATGTTGGATTTTAACATAGTATTTATACACTGTAGTATTGTTACTTTTACTTATGTATTTATACACTTTATTGAGTAGTATTTATACACTGTAGTATTGTTACTTTTACTTATGTTGGATTTTAAATACAGGACTTTTGAGTAGTATTTATACACTGTAGTATTGTTACTTTTACTTATGTAGGATTTTAAATACAGGACTTTTGAGTAGTATTTATACACTGTAGTATTGTGACTTTTACTTATGTTGGATTTTAAATGTTTTGAGATTTTAACACTGTAGTGACTTTTACTTATGTTGGATTTTAAATACAGGACTTTTGAGTAGTATTTATACATAGTAGTATTTATACACTGTAGTGTATAAATATACACTGTAGTATTGTTACTTTTACTTATGTTGGATTTTAAATAAAGAACTTTTGAGTAGTATTTATACACTGTAGTATTGTTACTTTTACTTATGTTGGATTTTAAATACAGAACTTTTGAGTAGTATTTATACACTGTAGTATTGTTACTTTTACTTATGTTGGATTAAATACAGGACTTTTGAGTAGTATTTATACACTGTAGTGTATAAATATACACTGTACTTTTACTTATGTTGGATTTAAATACAGGACTTTTGAGTAGTATTTATACACTGTAGTATTGTTACTTTTACTTATGTATTTATACACTGTAGTATTGTTACTTTTACTTATGTTGGATTTTAAATACAGGACTTTTGAGTAGTATTTATACACTGTAGTATTGTTACTTTTACTTATGTATTTATACACTGTAGTATTGTTACTTTTACTTATGTTGGATTTTAAATACAGGACTTTTGAGTAGTATTTATACACTGTAGTATTGTTACTTTTACTTATGTTGGATTTTAAATACAGGACTTTTGAGTAGTATTTATACATGTAGTATTGTTACTTTTATTTATACACTGTATTTATACACTGTAGTATTGTTACTTTTACTTATGTTGGATTTTAAATACAGAACTTTTGAGTAGTATTTATACACTGTAGTATTGTTACTTTTACTTATGTATTTATACACTGTAGTATTGTGACTTTTACTTGTATTGGATATTAAATACAGGACTTTTGAGTAGTATTCATACAGTGCAGTATTGTTACTTTTACTTATGTATTTATACACTGTAGTATTGTTACTTTTACTTATGTTGGATTTTAAATACAGGACTTTTGAGTAGTATTTATACACTGTAGTGTTGTTACTTTTATGTTTGATTTTAAATACAGGACTTTTGAGTAGTATTTATACACTGTAGTATTGTTACTTTTACTTATGTATTTATACACTGTAGTATTGTTACTTTTACTTATGTTGGATTTTAAATACAGGACTTTTGAGTAGTATTTATACACAGTAGTATTTATACACTGTAGTGTATAAATATACACTGTAGTATTGTTACTTTTACTTATGTTGGATTTTAAATACAGGACTTTTGAGTAGTATTTATACACAGTAGTATTTATACACAGTAGTGTATAAATATACACTGTAGTATTGTTACTTTGACTTCACTAAAAGATCTTTGTACTTCTTCCACCACTATATGTGTCTCTGGAGTGCAAAAATTTGCTCTGTTAAACTCCGGGATAGTTTTCAGTATTTAGTCGGCCAACTAAAACTCGCCCTTGGTGGGAAAGATGACAGCGTGACGTCTCTGCAGCAGCCTCCCTGCATGTCCAAGGTATGTATTTAGCTAATGCTGCTATCAGTGCTTTTATCTGACCAAACCAACCATGCAGTCTGTTCTGTGGGGGCCTGATAGCTTTGTGTAGCCAGTAAACAACCTAAAAACATGCATGTAATGCTGCAGAATCAGTGTTGCTAACTGTGTGCTAACAGGTTTAGCACAGTGCTTAGCTGCTAAGATGGCTACATGTAGCAGTCTGTGTTATTCAGGAGAATATGCATCACCTGTCTGAGAAGACCATGTGCAAATATGATCATGCACAAGGTTACAATGTGTTGCATTTGTAATTTGTGCAGCATTGTAAGTGGATTGTTTCTGCAGGTTTGTGCATTTTGGAGCCACATGTGGAGGCTGCAGACATGATGCATGTAGATATTATAAGAGCACATACAGTTATGTGTTTATACTCTTAATGCATCCTGTTATTTTACTGCCACAGTATAATAATGATGGTATCCCACTAAAGCTTAGTGTATTTTGATAATCAATGTACAGTACCAGTCAAAAGTTTGTTCACACCTTCTCATTCAACTACTTTGAAGAATATAAAATATAAAACATATTCTGGTTTGTTGAAAACATAATTCCATATGTGTTTGTTTGGATGAACACAATGTAGAAAAAAAAAAAAAATAAAGAAAAACCATTGAATTAAACTTATTTTTAAATCTGGTATAACACTGAATGCATTATGATTATTTATTACTTTTGATAGGCTACTTTTACTAAGATTTGTAGCAAATACTTCTGATATTATTTTTAAATCTGGAATGCAGGACTTTTACTTGCAATTTTTAAACTGTGATATCGCTTCTTTTGCTTAAGTAAAACATTTTTTTTACCACTGTTGTTGTTGTAAAGTAGAATATATATATAAATATAATATATATATATATATACAGTACCAGTCAAAAGTTTGGACACACCTTCTCATTCAACTACTTTGAAGAATCTAAAATATAAAACATATTCTGGTTTGTTGAGCATTTGTTTGTTTACCACATAATTCCATATGTGTTCCTTCATAGTTTGGATGTCTTCAATATTAATCTACAATGTAGAAAAAAAAAAAATAAAGAAAAACCATTGAATGAGAAGGTGTGTCCAAACTTTTGACTTGTACTGTATGTGTTTATACTCTTAATGCATCCTGTTATGTTACTGCCACAATATAATAATAATGATGGTATCCCACTAAGGCCTAATGTATTTTGATAATCAATTATCCTTTTTTCTTTAGGTAATCTGTGAATCTTTTATTATTTGAGCTTCTTAAAAGATAGGATCTGCAGCTTTTGGCAAAACATGCAATTTGAAGACCATCACTGTGTACTCTGTTTTTTTGTTTCCACTTTTCTGACATTTTTTAGACTGTACAAGTATCAAAAGATAATCATCGGATCAATCTGTATTTATGATTGTTATATGCAGCCATGATCTATACATATGGGTCATCTGTGGAATTAAAGATGCTAAAAAATATTATAATACAACAAAGCTATCTTTCTAAAAGCAGTAAACATAATAATGCTGTAACTTTTTACGTCAGTGTGAAAAGCTTGCCTTGAGTTCCACTTTTCTGCCATTTTTTAGACTGTACAAGTATCAAAAGATAATAATAATAATAATAATAATACATTGTATTTATAGAGCGCTTTTCAGAGTACTCAAAGACGCTTTACAGACATTTAAAATCAGCATTAAGAGCTACACACTAAAAACTTAAAGCACACAGCATTAGTCACACATTAAAAGCAGTTTTGAAGAGGTGAGTTTTGATTTTCTGATTTGAACATTGAAAGATCGTTGCAGTCTCGGATGTGTTTGGGGAGAGAGTTCCAGTGTTTGGGGGAGTTCCGGGGGGGGGGGGCAGCTATGGAGGAGGCTCTGTCACCCCATGTCCGGTGCTTGGTCCTGACTGGCAGAGACGGGAGGTTGGCATCAGAGGAGCGTAGCCGGCGATAATATAATCATCGAATCAATCTGTAATTATAATGATCGTAAGACGCAGCCATGATCTATACATAATATGGGTCATCTGTGGAATTAAAGATGCTAAAAAAAAATACTATAATACGGCAAAATGATCTTTCTAAAAGCAGTAAACAATAAAATGCTGTAACGTTTTAGCTGTCAGAGTCACAGAAGTTAAAAGGCAGCCAAGAGGACGGATATTAACGGCAAAGGGATGAAGTGCCAGAATACTGATCCAGTCTGCAGTAAATGACGGATACAGCTTTGCCTCACAATCACACAAGAACTGAATGCAGCCTGGGTGCATTACCATTATAATGCAATATCAATTTTCCCATCCCACTTGTATTACACTTTTTATTATGAATTTCCTCACATCGTTCTTCTCATTTTACAAATGTTCCAGCACAGAAAAATAATGTCAACGCTAATCCAAAATAATAAGGAATGATCTGAGGCACAAATACAGAATTCTAAAATATGATGGCGATTCTGTTGTCAGTCTGATTCACAAAAGTGAGTCGGCATACGGGAAGGTTTTTAGATGAATTTGTTGATCGGTATAAAGATTGTCACCAATAGATGAATAAAAGCAAAATGAAGGACACACTGATTGATTTTAGAAAGAAAAAAAACCAGCCACTCCATCTCAGACTGTCATAGCAAATAACACAGTAGAGATTGTTAGTACCTGCAAATACCTGGGCACATTAATTGAGTACAAACTGAAATGGGAGAATAAAACAAACTCCATCCACTCCACTATGAGACAGTTTTTACTGATGAAGCTTAACTCTTTAAATGTGGATAAAACTGTTATGACTCTGTTTTATAGAATCCATTTTCCTAACAATTTGCTGGTTTAATAGTCATAAAGCGAGGAGTAAGTGATTTTGCTGTTGGTCGTATCTCCAGAATCGCCCTTCGGGGACAATAAAGCTTTATTGGATTGAATTTAATTTTGCCTTCATTTTCAGATTTGATTATGATGCTAAATTAACTAAATTCATCAACCGCCTTTCCTCACAAATATTATCAGTTTCAGTAGTCTCTCGAAATTGGAATTGCCTAAAAATCATGATTGCCTCGATTTCATCAGAGTCCCCATGGATGACCTCACCCAAGCCCTCTCGGCCAGCTTCGCTGTGTCCAAGGAGCCCAACAGCACCGCGGCCGCCCACCCTCGGCTGGCCCAGTACAAGAGCAAGTTCAGCGTGCTGGAGCAGAGCGAGCGTCGGCGGCGCTTCCTTGAACTGCAGAAAAGGTAAAAACTTTTATATTTCAGTATTTGGCCCTGGAGCTTTTAATTGTCAGTTCACAGTCTGGAGCCTGTCTCTTCTTGATTAGAATTCCTCCAATTACATAGATAATGATAAGACGTCATTAATTACATTACATTACAGTCATTTAGCAGACGCTTTACAATCAGTAGTATATTACATATCATTCACCCATTCACACACTGATGACAGGCTACCATGCAAGGTGCCACCATCAGACTCTAACTAACATTCATGCAACATCCAGTCCACACCGATGGCAAGCCTTCGGGAGCAACTTGGGGTTAAGTGTCTTGCCCAAGGACACATCGACTACTAAATTGGAGAACTTGTAAGACCCTTCTACTTCTACATTGCACCATGAACACATTTTGGCACCACTACTACTAAATGTTGTAAGACAATGCACTGGAGACCTTTTCTCCATTCACTTGTGCTTTGCACTGTTTCCAGCTGCATACTTGCCACTACAGTAACACTCAGAAACATCCTAGACACACTAATGCTCTAGAAAGCACTTTAAAGATGGCTTCCTTCCAGCTTAAGAATGCAGGCTGTGCAGATGCACTGATGTTTTCTTTTAATGTTTTGAGCGACTACCATGCCTTATGTATAGGTTAATTACACGGATGTTTTCATCATCAGTAAAAGGTTAAACTACGTCAACCATGCACGGCGTCTGGCTGATGGGGACTGGACGGGGGCGGACAGCGATGGAGAGGAGGACATGGAGAAAAAAGAGGAGGGGGAACGGGAGCAGGACGGCCTGACGGATGAAGAGGGGATGGAGATCGAGAAGAGGAAGCTGCCAAAGCATTATGCCAACCAGGTCAGTGTTCGAAGTGATATTACCCAGAGATATTATTCTTATTTATGTGTTAAAGACGGTGTACTTTCCTGTTGCATTTTTCATCTTGGCCAGCAGAGGGCAGCAGAGTTTCTAGAATGACGGCCTAACAAGCTTGTTGAATGCCAACAGATTTGACATGATCACTCTTGGGACTGTTTGAATGCAGTGTTGATGAAGATGAAATGCTGCTTTGCTGTTTTCAAAGTTTGTCTTCCTCCTCAGCTCATGCTGTCAGAGTGGCTGGTGGATGTGCCATCAGAGCTGGACACTGAATGGCTGATGGTGGTCTGTCCTGTGGGGAAAAGATCTCTCATTGTTGCCTCCAAGGTAAGAACCCTCAACCACCTTTCTGTTGCCTTACGACTGACCCTTGTTTGGTTTTTTTTTTCAATTCAGCGAGGAAGAAGAAGATGATTATTTTAAGGCTCCACATTAAGAACTATCCGTCACGTAAAACTATTAATCTGCGAGCTGCTTGTTACTGGCTGTTGAACTAGTTTCCAATCTCTTCAGTTTTTGAGGTCTCATCTTCCATGTTTTGGATCAAAAGTCTTTCCACTTACAAAATGTAATTTATATGAAAAGCAACTCATAATGTAATCATTTCCAGTTACTTTAAACATAATTATGTATGGAACAATTTATTTTCACATGCTACACATTACCCAGTACATTCAATTCAGCATCCTCTATGTAAAGGTTCTCAGTTGTCGAGGTAACCGGATATCTTAGTTATGAATTCTTTCACACATACAATTTGGAACTGATTGATGAAAGTCCAGATGCTTTAAGTTAACGACTCAACTGTTGCGGTGTAAAACTATAAGGGTCCCTCTGCTTTAAGAAGTCAAGGAGAGTACACTTCATTTTTTTTTTTTATATTACAATACGCACTGAATTTATTACATTATTCAACTTTTTTTGCTTGGTCTATATTGTCATAATTGTTTTGTAGTGATGGGACAATATAAGATTATCTTGTGGATCGTGACTAACACAATGAGTCAGTCGTGGTGAATTTCCATCATCCAGATCATTTTGAATATTCTCAGATGAGTAACTTGGAAAAGCTGTGTAGCTCACAGTCATGATGGGGAAGTGAAATTTAGACCCCCCTTTACAAATGCAGGAATTATCAGGTAAGTAGACACACACTGTAACTGTTTTACACTGTATTTATGCAGGGGGAACTTGTATGATTTCTGATCATAAAGGTGTCCTATCTGCGATGCAATGAAATATTTGTTTCTTGAAGAAAATGTTTGATGAAGTGATTCCTGTATGTTTTAGTGCCATTTTAAGAGTTTTCTGCATATATTAATCAGGGTTATCTCGTGAATCGCAATTATTTATTAGCCAGATAATCGCGACATGATACAATTTTCACATCGGCCCATGCCTAAGAATCAGAAAATTATGTATTTTTTTTATGTTTTTTTAAACTAAAATGTGTTATACATAGGTAAATCCTTTAAGGAATCACAATAAAGTTATTGCTTAGCGTTAGCGGTTGTCAGTGGAGAGAGAGAGAGAGAGCATCCGTGTGTGTGTGACAGTGAGTAGTCTGTGAATTTAGCAACTGTTAGCGTAGCTTTACAGAGAATAAATGCTACAAGCCAAGTTCCCTTTTCGTGCTTTCCAGCTGCTGATCAAAGGGAAGGGGGTTAGTCCGGCTCACTTAAGGTGGGCTAACTATTTATGGTGGACCAGCTATTCTTATTTTAGTGACAGGGGGTCTGGGCCGAACAACTTTCCTGATGGACACCCTGCATTATGCGTCATGGTTTTCTGATTATTACATTATGAGCTTTGATTTAATTTGAACTATTAAATTATGCACAGTTAAATCGTTATGCACAGTTATTACATTATGAGCTTTCTACACATGGACAACAGCATGTAGGATCTCGTCTGCACGCAATCAACATTTCGAGAGGATTATTGTACTTTGCATTTATTGCTTGTAAATTCAACACTGCCTTCCTGGTACCGGGGAGAAAAGGGGTGAGTCGTTCTCCTGAGTAAGATGAGCCGCCTTTTGTTGGCAATCCTACTCACAATTAATAATCTGGGTGAACAGTTGGGAATCATTTCCTGACCCTGAAGTGATTTAGTTTTGATACCGTAAAGTCTGCTCTCAAAGCACCATGTTAGTCATAGAATTAGCAGAATTCTGATAATAATAATAATAATGCAGATGTATTTATATAGCCACTGCTATATAGTTGTTTTAAACACTAAAAACACAAGTATGTTACATGACTACAAGAATATGATGCAAAAAGAAAAAAGGGTCTGGCCTTGACGCCCCGAGAAATGTTGAAAAAATATAAAACAAGAAGTACAAAAAGCACGTTTTGTCACGCACAACGTGCATTTGACATTTTTCTAATGACCACATTGTGTCTCACCCTTCATTTGGAAATTAGTTCTCACGTAAACATGAAATATGTCATCATTGTAATACAGGAACAAAAAGATGGGTCAGCAGATAAGAGTAATTGGTAATATATCGGTAGCCTCTATGCTGAGGTACATGAATGTTTTTATTAGTGTAATATTTTATTTAGCCAACAGACTTTCTAAAGCTGTAGTTAAAATGGCATTGGTTCCCATTTTCAGCTGGGCTGACCATTTGTTATAATGCCCATTTGTTTGCAAGGAAACCATTTGTTATAAGAGCAGAATAATTAGAAGCTTTATAAAATATTGAATAAATGTGCTGTCATTTCTTTGTACTTTGCACGCTCTGTCTGTTCTGCAGCTTCCCTCGTCTCTCCCTGTCAGGCCCACAGCAACAGGATTATTCTTGATTTAATTATTTAGTCAATGAAATGTAAATAAATAATGAAACAAAATGCCATTCACTATTCCTCAGAAGCCACAGCTATTTCTCCAATATGCTTGTTTTGTCTGACTAACAGCATAAAAAGTAAAATATTACATTAAGAGTCATATATGACAAAGAAAAACAGCAAATCATCTCATCTAAGAAACTAGGAAATATAATATTTTACATTTTTTGCTTAAAAACAAAACAATTATCTAAATAGTTGCAGATTCAATTTTTCTGTTGATCAACTAATGGCAGCAGCAGGATACTGATTTTAAGTGAATCGGTCCAACTTCATGACCTACTCTGCTAATAGGCGAACTATTGTTGACTCATCTGAGGACCCAAATCACCAGCAGACACACTTTAACTTTATTCATAGAACTTATCTTACACCAGAAAATGTCATCTTAACTCTTTTTCAACTTGTGATCTTTGCCCAGACAATCAGATTGGTTCGTTTATGCACATTTCTGGACTGAAGAGAAGTTGCTCACTCTTTTTTTTTGTTTGTTTTTCTCCATTTTGTGCCAACAAACAAACAACAAAAAAACATCTCCTCCTGGGCAGAGATACTTATTATTGTTCAATTGTTAAAGTTTACTTGTATGTCAAGATTTTTAACCTACACTGACCAACAATGGAGTATTGTTTGCTGTTTTGTGGTTCTTTCACAATCATTCACTAGTCTGAAGGCCTTTATCTCAGAGTCTACAGTCATGGCTCTGACTCTGATAGTCTCCAAGACTCTGAAAATACATTTTACTCTGAATGCTTTGTCATTGTGTATTTTTTTTCTTTACTTGATTGTGTGGGAGATTGCCTCGCCTTGAGTTCCTTTGAAACAATTTACCTTTTTTATTTTTTTGCTCCCTTACAACCGCACCAATAAAGTTGTGTATTTAAAAAAAAAAGAAGAAAAAAAAAGTTTTGGTACTTTTTGAGTTGGATTTACATCTTGTCAGTTGTTGGAAAAATAAACTAAATTTGGGAGATCTCAAATTAAATGCTAGCCCCTCCTTAAAAGCCTTCTTCTACATAAACTTTTAAAATCGTCATTACTGCATAATTAATAAGAAGTGAACTCTCGATAACTTCTTGTTAAAAGAGAACTTGTCAGAACTTTGGGGGTTTTCCAGTTTACCTTTACAACATTGCATGTGTCTCTTCTTTGGTAGTGTTGAATGTAAAACTATTGCTCCATTTACCTCGTATTGTATTAGTTTCGCGGTTTACGAGTAATGAAAGGCTTATCAGCATTAGATTACTGGTAACTCTGCTACAACAAGCCCGTCCAGTCATACTGACCCAAGAATACAGTGTTCCTCTCTCAGCACACACTAGTGTAACTCCACACCCTTTGATGCAACCGTCTATATCGTCATAGTGACAGTCATCTGGATCCTGATTCAGTATTTCAGATCTTGACGACAAATCTTTGGAACGCCACGTCACGGCGCTCCTTACGAAACAGTTTCCAGTGCTCGAGGATATCTGAATGAGGAAGGTTTCATCTGCTCGATAGTATTCACCATAATTAGTCAAGGTTACCCAGCGTGACACATTTATCTTTAATGTTCCTTTCTGTGGGAAGTTCAGGCACTAATTCAACACGTTAATGCATCAAATAATCACAAACATGATGGTTTATTTCTAAAACAGCAGGGCAATAATTCAAAAGTAATGTCTTTATTACATTTTTTCTTTCTTTTTTCATCCTGAAGGGCTCCACTGCAGCGTACACTAAAAGCGGCTACTGTGTGAACCGTTTCCCCTCCCTGCTGCCCGGTGGGAACCGACACAACTCGGCCATGGGAAAAGGTAGGTGGGCCTGTTTATATGTGGAGCGTAGTGGTACACTATGATGGATGCACTGCATTGACAAAAAGAACATGAAAAGAGCTCACACACAAGCTTTTTGGAAGAGGGAGGAGAGTTCATAGATTTTCCACAGGTACCAAATATGACATTTTTTGGGGGGGCAAATGTGTGTAAAATGAGGATGAAACATGTAGACTATCTCCATTTCATCAAAAAGGAGATTTGAGTGAAGAGGTTTTTACACTCTTAAAGCTACTTAAGGGGACATAAAAAGGGAAAAACTGAATGTTAATGGGGTCAATTAGCAGCAGGGATATGACTAAAACACCTAGTGAAGAGTTTATATTGTTACAATCATTCAGGTTTATTTATTTGGACTTGTTAACAAGCTTTTTTTTTTTAACTGTCAAAACATCATTCAGAACCAGGTAAAACAGAATATATGAGGCCATTTTGTACTATGAGGTTGTTATTTAGTAAATAAGAGTTGAGATAATATGTGATTTTATAAATAACTTTTATGGTAGTGTATTCTGTATATCCATTAATGGCCCTTTTGTACCTTCCCCATGCAGACTACACAATCCTGGACTGCATCTACAGCGAGGTGGACAGAACGTTCTACATCCTGGATGTCATGTGCTGGAGAGGCCACCCGGTCTACGACTGCCCGGTAAGACTGGGGTCTAATCCTGCAGCAAGCAATCCAGGAATGCTTGTCTAATTGCTCATGTAGCAAAGTCTGGGCCACAGATGTGCTTTTTTTTTTTTTTTTTTTTGTTGTTTTTTGCCACGTTGCCCATCTTATTGGCTCCGGATGGGGAAAAAAAAAAGAAGCTTTTTTTGTTTACAGTACTTGTTTTCTCATCAACAGACTGAGTTCCGTTTCTTCTGGCTCCAGTCCAAAGTCCAGGAGACGGAGGGCCTATCAGAAATCGCCAAACGTAACCCTGTGAGTAACAGAGCCTCTTCCCATCATCCCCCATTTCGTCCTAACTCGCTGATATTTGAGAGACTGTACCATGTTGACTCAGTCTTTGGTTTCTACATGTTGTGTTTGTTGTGCTTTATGCCTTGCTGCACCTTGTTTCCACATGTGGGATAAATAAACTCCTGAACTTTTGAGACGATGGAAAATTCAAGGCAATCTTTGGTACTTATTGTGCCCTGAAGTGATTATTGCACACAAATCTTGATGATTATGGGGCTTCGAGGAAGCCTGAGTGAACTTTGAGTTCCCCCTTTTAATCTGTGTGTTTTTGCATTGGACAGCCAAGCAGCAGCTAAATCAGGCTTAGTCTTTGAAGAATAAACTGAAAATTCCTCTCATTTGACAAGAAGACAAATTGTGTTTGGAACTAACAACGTGGTGCTCTGGTTTTTGTTTGGTCCAACAGTTCCGGTTTGTGAGCCTCCAAAACACAGACTGCACAGCAGAGCTGATTCAGAAAGCCCTGGCTGCTGAGTACGACTTCGGCGTAAGAAAAGTTCTCTTTACCTTCAACCGTTTTCTTGTAACACCTTACTGCAGCTCATCACGAGGAGTGTTAAGAGTCAGATAAATCATCTTTTTATGAAGCACAAACAGAAAACATTTTGTTTGGCTCCTCATCTGGCTTCAAATAGTTTAACTCTGAATTTCTGGCTGCAGGTGGACGGTCTGCTCTTCTACCACCGGCAGACCCACTACACCCCCGGCAGCACCCCTCTGGTGGGCTGGCTTCGCCCCTACATGGTCACCGACATCCTGGGCATAGAGGTCCCCGTAGGCCCCCTCACCACCAAGCCCGAGTACGCCAACCACCAGCTGCAGCAGATCCTGGAGCACAAGAAACCGTCCAGTGAAGTCCGGCCGGCCAACAGCAGCGGAGGCTATGAGTTAGAGTACCTGTCCACGCCGGTCCAGGACGGCGGGGACGCTCCGAACTTCTTGAATCAAAAGCCAGTGAGGGAAGGCAACATGGAGGTCTGAGTGGGAGGCTTAACGAGATGCAAATTGCTAACTCCGTGTTCCTGAGTGGTGGCGGCCCACATATGGCTCTTTAGAATGTCTGCTGAATAGTTTTTTGCAGATCTGACCAATTGCAAAGCATGGCTAATTCTAATCCGGCACTGCTCAGGACGCCCTCGGGGTGCAGATTAGCAGAGCGATGCTTTTATATGTGTTTTTAAACATGTTGTACCTGTTGCAGAACTCCGGAACAGATCGGTGTCTTTTGAGAGTGATTGCACAGTATTTAGCCACTAAAATGACTTAGTCGCGGTCTGTTATGCAGCTCCCTTCCTTCCATTACATCATCGCATACAATCCAAAAACTAGGACGAGAGGGGTTCTTATGTGAGAGTGCAGCGGTAAATGTTGTGGTGAAGTGTTATTTTGACACTTAGAACGAATAATGCCTAAGAACTGTTGTCAGTGTTTTGCAGACTGCAGCTATCATTGTTGCGTACGCACACATCTCGTTTTTGAGCAGATCATTTGTTTGAGCAGCCGAGAAGGAGAGTGGCACTGACCGAGCAAACACTGAGTTGATTATTGCGGCAGCAGTGACGTGGACTTTTACGATTTAATGTTGAATTATAAAATTGCTAAGAAGATGTTTTAAAGCGTATGTTTCTCAATAAATGTGTTTTTTTTATTGGCCTACACCGTGTTCTCAAGTTTTTTTTGTGTTTTTTTTAAATCAGTTAAACACTCGTGGAGAGACATTGAATATAATAGAGGATTTTCTTTTTTTATTACTCTTCAAAAACTGTTAAAATTGCAAAATATTTCTTTAAATTGGTTTCTGGTTGTTTTTCACCACATGTTTTTATATGCAATAAAAAGGATTAAACCAATTACAAATAAATACTTCTTTGGGAATGATTATGTAAATGTAGTCTATCAAGTCATTACTAAATTGTGGTTCTGCAACAAAACAAAGCTATATACAAAATTAGGTTTGGAAAAACTATATTTTACATAATCTATTTATACAATAAAGTTAAATGGAAGATGCGTGAATAAAATCTTTTAATACGTGATTCTTAAAACCCTCTGCAGGAACACATCAGACTTGCCTGCACATGCACTGTCAATATTACTGCAAGTTGCTGATGTTCCATTATATGGTAAGACGTGAGTCATACTGCTGATAGCAGCGCACATCAGCAGAATTCACCAGCTTCTCTTCCCCTCTGTACTGAGCTCAGGGTGCCATTTGCGTAACTGTGAAGAGCTCGGTGGAAATTGTCAACAGGAAAAGATGTGAAAGTGTCTGACAGGGTTGTGAACTTAGTTTTTCGGGCAACATGTGCCAGCACTTCCTCTGGGGGAACAAACACCTATGAGATCGTTTGCCTCAGGTTGCCATGAAGTAGTTTACATTATCTCAGAAAGGGATCCGACCTCATTTCCTTCTTCCTTCTTGTTGAGCTGTTTTTAGTGAGAATAGTTTTGAAGAAAAAGTTGCTTGTGGTTTTAACCAAAAGGGCACAGTTTTTAAATTATAATCCTAGTCCCAACTATAACAAACTGGGGGGGTCTATTTTCATGAGAATGTTTAGTAAAGTGGTTTTAAAGGTAGCTGAAGTAGTAATGCTAACTTTTTTAAAGGAACAATCCACCCTTTAGGGATCCTTTGACACTTAACTAGTATTATTATCACATTATAAACTTCCCTTACACCTCACCTGTACTTGTATTTAATGCTAAGTAGCAAACGATAGCATGCTAACATAAGATGGTGAAAATGGTAAACATTATACCTGCTGCTTTTTAACATGTTTAGAAATGTAAGTGTATGCATGCTGATGTTAGCAATGCTAATGTCAAAGAGCTACAGCCCTAGCTTGGCTGTAGACTCTTAACATTTAGATCATTTTAACACACTTTTGAGGGATTAGTTTGTCATTTGAAGATATATTTTATATATAAGACGTACATTTAAGAATACGTTGCTGTGAATGGAGTGTAAAAGTTCAAGCTGGCTGAAGAGTACAACATTGTTTGTGTATTTGAAGATGCATATTTCTAGAAACATCAACTTAAATGTCCAGAAATCATGCAGTAAAAAAACTGATTGTAGGAAAGTTTCATCTGTACTTGCAGCTTCACTAGACAGACTTTGCACTGCAGCTAAAATACAACTTCTGTCTTGTGTTTTTTTTTTTTTTTTTTTCGACTACTCACTTCATCTGCGCTGGAAAAAAAAAATAAAAAATGTTGTTTCCTCCTTTTCTTGCTCTTTCGATGGTATCGCTATTGCTCTTACCACCCACACGGAACATCACCAGGTGAAAATACCACACTCACCTCCCCTCTGTGGGGGTTTGTTTTAACTTATTCTGGGAAACGTAGGAGATCTCTGAAGTAGAAGGGAGGTTCACAATGCGGCTGAAGGAAACTCTTGTTAAACCACAATTACAATATCTGATCACGCAATAACTCCTGGAAAGTGTTAAAGATCACAGACCGATCTGAACAGAAATATATAACAGTATTAAATAACTAGCAGGTTCTTGGTATTTTGGGGTAGACTTCAGTAACATCTGAAAGTAGAAAAGCAATAAATGATATATGTTATAACGGTGTGGATGTGGTTTCTGATTAATCTGATTTAAAGTAGTAAAATTTCCTTTGAATGATACTCATGTAAACACAATATGATTAATGTTCCGTGTGGTTTCACAATCTCCCATTGTTGCATCTGTGGTCAAACCTTCAACATTTCTGAGAAAGGGTCCAAAGCATTTCACTCCTCCAGACTTTTAGTATTTGAGAACAAGATGTTCGACAAATGCATTTCATCGAGTACAGTCGGATGTTTTTTTTCTTTCACATTCAGTCACCACTAAGCCAAGAGGCCTGTCAAAGAGAGCAAAGTCAGGCATGTGGTTAGTGCAAGAATCCCGCTATTAGTCAGCAGCACCAATCACTTTCCAGGAACTGAGCACCTGTCTGTCCGCAGATACACTTTTCAGAGCACGCTCAGTCTCCCACACATATATGTGTACACACACACACACACAATGTTTCTTACTTAAGGCCTCTCTGATCTCTATGAAAACCGCCATCACAAGCCTTCTGATGAGGTAGATTTGTGTTTCTCCTGCAAATCTCCAGACATCTGATGTTTAGCCTGTTTGGTAACTTGGCCAACCACCAGTACCTCTAAAGTCCACAAATTAAATAAATAATTCTGTGCTAAAACCAAAGTGTAACCTGTAAAACCACAATGTATTGCTGGACTCGGTTTTAGAGCTTTAGAAGTGCTTATAATGGGATTTTTTGTTGCACTCAGTCACACAGTCAGACTAGCTGTTTGCCCCGTTTCCAGTCTTTGTGCTAAGCTAAGCTAACTGTCTAGCTTAATATTTAAGCGCAGACATGAGAGATGTATTGATCTTCTCATCTAAGGCAAGGTAGCGAAAAAGCATACTTCCCAAAATATCGACCCGTGTCATTTAACTGTTAAGTAATATTTTGTGTCAATATGATCTTACAGATATTATTTTAACTTTATAAGTTTTGTGCAAAACAAAAGCAGATTTAAACATCTTTACCTTTAAAAAAAAAACCCAGAAAGACTTCACAATCAAACTATACAATGTCTAATGTAAGTCAGCAGTGTGGTTTTTGACTGTCGGGTGTAAATCACTCATCATTAAAACTCTCAAATTCTGAGACACAATACTAAGGACATGACATATTTTCTTCACTGTAGCTATTGCCCCGATTCCGCAATGATTATTAGTCATTTTAGATGTATTATATGGGGCCTGAAGTGGCTCATGTTGAAATAGAGGCATCCACACACTTGAGTAAACTTTGTTTCCCTCTCAAGTTTTTGCTAACCGGAACAGTGAGTCTTTCATTTCTTACACGTTTGATGCATTGAAAGACTTTTTTTTGTGTGCGGGTGGACATAACGTGGGCAGTGCTCTTAGCCAATCACATTTTCCCAAATGACATGTCGTCAGCTAGCTTGACAGGAAGTCTATTGTTGTCCACTCCCTTTTCCCTTTACTTTTCAAGCCAGACTTTCTCACGCCTTATTATTTACAGTTTGCCTATTGTGGGATCTATTTTTTTTGTGGAAAGAAAAATATAAACAGCATGTGAATGTACCTTTTAACTTCCGACCTTTTCTTGCAACAACACTTGAAGTCAGAAGGCTTTTCCCTTATTTGCTTTAACACGATATCTATGATGCAAAGGTCGAGGAATCTTACAAACTTCTCACACACACACTCTCTCTGTTTTGCATCAGATTACTTTTATGACCCCGTTAAAAACACATCAAGATATGAATTAAAGTCTGTCAATAATGATGGAATTGCAATCTCCCGACTGCACTTGAACTTCCCTGCTGAAATATCTTTTCAGCATATAATATTTCTACGGAGACCTGCAGTGTGTTTGTTCATGGGTCATATTAAACAGACTTTATCATACGGTCGAGTATTTTCTGTTTTCTATGATGTCATGCAATTCCTGTAAAGCGTACTAGATTATAATGTAGCCTGGGGGATGCATGAGTCGAGTTTCACTAATTAAATTGCTATTCTTGAAACCAACTATTGCGGAAGGGCATGCTCCTATTATTAGTTATTTCCTCTCACTTTATTTCATGCATTAGTAATGCCTAGTGAGTTTGGAGAGTGCTTTTGTGATGTACACTTTTAGCTAATGCACAATGTGCACAGTATATTTTAAGTATAGACTACAGTGGCTGAAAAGCAATATCAAAGAACCTTTCCTGATGTGTTTTAAGACATAACATGCATTTGTCTTATATGTTTTTTTCCACTCTTTAACGCAAGCTTAACCCACTCTCCCTCTTTGGCAATAAAAGCGTAGAATCTGTGAATATGCAAATATTTTTATTTTCCAAACATTTAACTTCAGACAGTCAGACTGGAGCCCTCAAGTTTCTGCATCACACTTCTGTAAATTGTATATTTGGCTACAATTTTCTTCCAACTTGAAGTGATGTCCTTAAATCATGCTTGTTAATGTTGTTCTCTAACTGAGATGAGACAACAGACAGTCAGGACTGCAGAGAAACGTATTGGATCCAGCCTGCTGATGAACACTTAAATCAGTCATACACTGTCAATAACCCTCTAACACCAAAATAACCACTGCTGCCTTTATAGATTACAATTTTATAGTATTTAATTCATTTTTTTTTTCCCTATTTTGTACATATATGTCACTGTCAAAATAAACCCTACACTGTATGTGCAGTATTGGCTGCATACTATGTATAATAACAATAATAACCCAGCCCATGTATCCATTTAGTATTTATTGCTTTGCACTATTTATCTTCTTTTTCACTATTTGTGTGGTAAGATTGATAGCTCTTTCATATGAAGCTTAGCCTTGGCATATAGCATTGAAACATAGGGAATCGTATGCTTGCTTTGTCAAAAGGTAAAAAAAAAAATCCATTTACCAGCACCTCTAAAAAAACAACTTAGTTACATTTAATTTCCACGTGTGTAATGTGTGGAACAACTGAATAGAAACTACAATTCCTGCTTTTTTTTTTTTTTAAAGTGGTTTATTTTTTGGCTGAGAGTAATTAAGTCTTGAATTAAGTTAAATCTCTCCATTAGTTAACCTAGTGAAAGTAAAATAAGTAGTTTTATGTCCTCCTCGAACCTCCTCCAGGTGCAGACTGACACTCAAAATGGTGATTTTCCTGTTTGGTTTCCTATTTTTATGAATGAAGGCGGAGGTGGAGAGCTTTTGTCATGTTCTGGTCCTAACCACCAGGGGGTAGAGCAACATGCAGGATGAATAGCTTCCAATCCCTCTCTCACTTTCAGGGCTGTGTGTGTGTGTGTGTGTGTGTGTGTGTGTGTGTCTGTGTGTGTGTCTGTGTGTGTGTGTGTCTCCCTCACAACATAAAGGCGAGGTTCAAGGGTAAAAAACTTGCAATTCATGGCATGGAGGAGTCAGCGGGCAGCCGCAGCCCTCTGGTCCGAGCTCAGTGAGGTGTTTGAGCAGCAGACCATGAACCCAGTTATCACCGAGCCCAAGCACAGCCTCGTCTAGCTGCTCCACTGCTGTCCTCTTTTTCTTTTGTTACTCTCATTTTTGCTTTTTCTCCTCCTGGGTGAAATCTGATCCAACATCAGTGAGAGGTTTTTTTTTTTTTTTTTTTGTTTATTCTATATCTGGTGAGGTTCAAGCAAATCGTGTGTTTTTGCAGTGTTTTCCTAGAAAGGGGGGGTTGAAAAAGAAAAACACTCTGCTCCCATTGCAACGATTCAGATGCCTTCTGCTTTGAGCCAGAGGGACAACCCCTAAACCCCCGTTTATACACGAGGGACAGACACGCAGACATCTCCGTCATCTCCCACTTCATGAAAAAAGGACGCGTCTCGGTGAAGGTGACCAGAGAACCGACGCGGGATCATGGCAGCTACTTTGTCGGCGGAGGAAGAACAGGTAGGCCTCTTTTACAGGGTCTTTACTGCTTTTCACTGTGTCTAGTCGCCCTTTTTGAATGTCCCAGACCCTCTGCAACCCCCTTCTCTTGTACCTGGAGGTGTTTTTGGCCCCCCAGGAGGAATGCGTAAAAGCGCCGGCTGTGCGTAATGGGGGGTTATTTTGTTGCGAAATGAATGCGTAGCGGAAACATTGTATCGATTTCTGCCGATTGTTTTTGTATTTCCTCTCCCTGCGTCGATGTCAGTTCCTCTCTCTCTCTGAAAGTGTTGCGAAACAGGCCGATATCAGCCCTTTATCAGCCTTTTCTTTCTTCCACGGATGTAGAATATCCATTACTGGGCTTTTAGGAGTTGTTCACCGTGGTATTACTCCGCGAAAGAGTGTGTTTGCAGGGTAAACTTTATGCTTTGTGCTGCAGGGCTAGTAATGCGGTTTTGACACATGTAATCCAGTTTCTCAAATAGGAAATGCATTTTCCATTACTCTAGATGAGCTGCATCTATACTTGCTATAATGTGAGCCCAATAAAGCTGTGAACTTAGTTTGGACAAGTTTCCATTTTGTAACATAACAGCTTATAAAGATTCTGGTATTAAAAACTGAAAGCAGCTAAAAATGTAACCTATACTGTGTGTGTGTGTGTGTGTGTGTGTGTGTGTGTGTGTGTGTGTGTATATATATATATATATCTACACTGTTTTGTTGAGTCATTGCATCAAGCTTTCCAGGTTTATTTATGAAAACAGCAAAAAAAAGCAGCTAAAAATGTAACCTATACTGTGTGTGTGTGTGTGTGTGTATATATATATATATATATATATATATATATATATATATATATATATATATATTCTACACTGTTTTGTTGAGTCATTGCATCAAGCTTTCCAGGTTTATTTATGAAAACAGCAAATGTTCACATTTGAGATGTTGGAACCTGGAAAAGTTGAACTTTTTCTTGTTAAAGTTGTAGATTAACTAGTTTTTATTCACCTATTAGCTCAACAATCATATCAGCTCTAATATTATGTATCTGCACTATGCTTCATGGATTCAGGCCCTGAAGACTTGACTCAGTTTTTGGATTAAAATACCCAAACCGAATCTTTCCAGCCGAACCTGGATTGCTAAACTTATATTTTTTTTAGTGTACTCTTAATACACAAAGTACCAAATGTGTTAGGCTAGGCTACACATAGCTAAAAGTATCTCACTCGATTGTACAGTGAATCCTACCTTCACGAAGGTTTAAATTGTTGTAGCCGTTGATTCAAATTGATGGTCATTTAGAAGCTGTTTAATTGTATTGTGTTCTACTGAGAGGTGTCTCCTATATTTTGACCAGCTCATTTATATCAATGAGGGTAGGCCAGTTAACCCAGTTACCCAGTTAAAGATGCATTAGCACCTCCTTTCAAACAGTTTCTGCAAAAACTGAAATATTATAACATCCATGAAGCTTTAATGAAGGACTGTTGTATCGAACTGTATTAGTCTTAAAGCTATAGCGGCAATACCAAACCATAAGAAATCCAGCCTTAGCAAAGAGACTGTAGTGTCTGTTTTCATACAGAGTCAGCTACTGTGGTGGGAATAATAATCAGCTTGTAGTATCTAGATTTTTGAGTTGATGGAGTTTTTTTTTTGTTTTTTTTTAAAGTCTTCTTTGGTGCTTTGGTCTCTTGCGTGCCTTCTCTGCTCGCTGACTCCTCTCATCATCTGGCCAGCAGAAAGCCTTATCTGGCTACTCCATTTCCTGTGTGAGCCAGGGCCCCCGCTAGGGTACCGGACGCCCTCATTACATCCACAGCCTAGTGGGGGGTGTTTGGGTGGATTGTGTGTGTGTGTGTGCGTGCGTGTGTGTGTGTGTGTGTGTGTGTGTGTTGCAGGGTGGCTCTCTCGGGAGCATGCACGGGTGTAGTGGAACTTCATTCTAAAGGCAGCTGTTAAAAGCATTTCCACTAGACTCGGGGGAAGGGGGAGTTTATGAGTTACAGAGTGCGTTTTGTGTGTGTCTATCATGTGCTTTAGAAAAAAAAAAAAAAAAAACTGTGTGTGTTTGTGTGTGCCTGTGTTTGTGTGTGGTGAGTCTACTCCCAGGAAGCAGTGGAGTGAGAGAAATTGGGGAATAGGGAGAGAGTGACGTCATTGACTTCCTGTTTTGGTATTGACTCGTGCCAAATGGGACTGACTGAAGTGAAGTGGAGCCGCTTGGCAACAGCAGCCCCACATTTGTAAATAGGTTAGCATGGCATCTGTAATCAAACAGATTTTTTGGAAAAACCATGTTAAGGTCAGCCATGAATCCTTTCCTGAAATATAAAGAAGAAGAAATGCATTAGCTCTGTCAAGGTGTAAACATGACACTGCAGTTACCCCCCCCCCACTACTTTCCGTAACCCTTCAATAGAGTCTCTGTCTACTGAGACAATAACACAGTCACCGTGTACATTATGACTCCTGGCTGGAATGTGAATACCGTAGACAGTATGTCAATACTCAGACATTATTTCCTGTAACAAAGGTTTTTTTTATTGTCTTAAGTAAAACAATAGGAAAAAAATCCATTTGTGTGCCAGTAAGCCGGTGCGTACAATGCCATTTCCGTGGCACTGACGCATCAAAATGAAATTCATATATTAATTGATTTACGGCCCATATTTGACAACTTAAAATGGGCATCATGAGAACGGCCTTTAATGGTGGATTAGTGGTAGGCAATATGGTTGGCGTCATCTATCACGGTAAAGGTAGTTTTAAATCATAATAAACACATGCTTCTGGAAATTCAGTTTAGAAACGTTTTTTATAGACAGTTTTCGGCCCTTCCAGTGAATTAAAGGGGACATATCATGCTACTTTTTCAGGGTCATACTTGTATTTTTGGTTTTTACTAGAACATATTTACATGCTTTAATGTTAAAAAATGGTCTGCCTGAATATATCTGTTTTCACCCTCTGTCTGAAACTCTGTTTTAGCGCCTGTCTCTTTAAGCCACCCTCCCAAAAAAAACATAGTCTGCTCTGATTGGCTCGCAAGAAAAATATGTTGCACATTTGCAAAGGTAACTTTCTCAGGCTATGTGCATAATATTCGAATGAGCCGAATGTGACATCTTTTGGATGTTGGGCTATTGGTCAAACAAAACAAGCGACCTGCAGACTTCTGAGTGTTGTGAATGATGGTGGTAAATGGACTAGTACTCGTATAGGGCTTTTCTAGTTTTCTGACCACTCAAAGTGGTTACACTACATATCATTTACCCATTCATACACTGATGGCAGGGCTACCATGCGCAACTAACAGTCACCTACATTCACACACCGTAGGCACAGCTTAAGTGTCCTGCCCGAGACAACATCGACATTGACTACCCGCTCTACCACTGAGCCACAGTCGACCCAACAATCGGAGTAGAGATGATCATTTACCATTTTTATATCTTCCTGAGACTGATTCCTATACCTGAACTTGCTCATCAGCTGTTTCCGAGTAACAATCCAATACAATTGCGTTAAAAACACACAATTCCTTCTTTATTTTTATTTCATTACTGTGAAAGCATCTCCTACAAACAACTGCATTTAATCAAGTTTCTCGCCAACAACTACATTTTACAAGATTACATTTAGACACATGTTGATGATGTTATAATTTACTTTTGCCAAATACTCAGTTTTATTGAATGGAGCTTGAACGCATTGACATTTAACCCAATGCAGCCTCGCTTAACAGTACATGTTAGCTGCGTTATTCAGCCAAGCAGGACTGTGCTGCCCACCGGCTGCTAATAGCTATTGGAAGCATTTCTGATACCGGTATCGGATCAACTCTACTAGGCAGTAGTGAATGACTGAATAAGGGAGTGATTTCGGACACTGAAGCCATCTCCCTGTGGCAGCCATTTTTCTCCAATGTCCTAGTTATCTGGGTCAGGGTTTTAAATCATTTTGGACCCATGGACTTGTTTTTAGGGCTGTTTGGCAAAGAACCAACGACAACTTGATCCACCAACTCGCAGCACAGCATGTTCCCATTGCACTGAACCCAATCAATTACTTATCGACAGTCATTGTCAACATCGCCAATAAACAACCCCGACAACAAACTGGATTATGTAATGTCAGCTGTTTATCGTTTTAAAATGTCTCACTCAGCATTTGAGAACGACAAACCAAGGACCTAAAGAGAGCGGAAAATATAAAGACCTGTGGTCAGGTAGACTGATTCTGTCTGTTTGTATTCATGTCAGGAAGTTTAAGCAGGAATTAAGTGTTTTCAAGAACTTTGAGGAAAATATCTTCTGCTGTATCAGAACTGGATCAAGTCAAGCAAATATTTATGCATCCTCCAGGAATTGAATAAGTCACTCCTCCGCATCGAGTCATCCAATGCGGTCTGGTGTGCTATCACAAAAACAAACTGGTTCATCCTCAAATTCCACTCTGGCGGATATGGCCCCTAGTGCAGAAAAACCAAACAAGACGGGCTTCTCCAGGAACAGAGGGTCACTGCCTCTCCTTAAAAGGCTAAGAGAGAAAGAGCAGCTGTCAAACCATTGAAATCTTGGAAACCCGAGTGTACCTGACAGCAATCTGACAGGAAGTTGTCTTTGGCCAACTCCGATGGATTACCGCTGCACAGTGCGACAACAAAGAGCAGACGGCCCACGTTGGGTGGAACTCGTGGACAAGTCAAGTCCAACACATTTTTATGACTATTAACGACTCTTAAATAGTGGAAAAAAAGATTGGAATACTGCCTTTTGTAAATCAACAAAACTACAAAGTACAGAAACAAAACCTTTTTTCCCAGAAGAAAATCTTTTTCACCTTGTTGACATCATGTTTTCATCTTTCGGCAGTTTTTCTCCGTAAATAATTTGCAATAATAAGACACGGCATTGCTCCGTACAGTCAGTCCTCGTCAGTCTTTTATGTCTTGTTTATCAACCTTGATTATGCGTCAGTGCATCTTGAACCAACTTGAACCAAACCCACTATTAGATGACAGAATCTAATCCAGGAAGTCGACCACTGTCGTTAATCGTCTGAAGCCCTGTGTCATCGTCTTCTTTGTGACTTCCACCAGATCAACGGCACCAACTAATGGCACAGCAAGTGACTACACCCAGTAATCCAATGAAAATCAATAAAAAAGGAGCAATGTTTAAACACATTTAGTAAAACACGTCTTCACTTCTCAGTAGTCTTTTCCAGTGAATTGAGCTGGCTATGCTACAGGACTCGCATGACAACATGTGGTTGTATGTTCAAAGACGGTCTCTGGTGAGTGATGTGGATGACCTCCTTGATCTTTCTCTGGCCCTTCACTGGCTTCTGGTCAATGACTTTGCCCCTTTCTAAGTCAATGCTCCGACCGGTAGTGTTCACAGATGGATGATGTCGCAACTCATCATTTGCTGAAAAAGACCATGAGATGTAGTTAAAACACGTACTGTTTCCCCAAAAGGAATAATGAGTTTAATGTTGTGTATATTTTATACAGAGCTGAAAAGAGACACCTGCTAACACAGTAAAGTATTGGTTAAGTTTTCAAATTGGAACAACAGTATTCTGTCATAGTTTAGTTTTGAGGTCTGAAAGATTGACTTGTTTTAAATTGTCAATATTTTGTGCCAATATTGTAGAATCCGCTCCAAATGATAAGATCCATTCACTACCGCTCTGAAAAGCTCAGGATTCAGACAAAAAAAAAAAAAAAACCCTTCCCATGAGAATCGGATATGAAGCGACCTCAGCCCTGTCAGGTGCAATCATCCCTCATCCCTTGCATATTAAAAGCAGCTGAACGGAGCAGAAGCTGCAGCCCCCCCCGCCCCCTCCTGTCTTTGAAAGCACCGGCTTTCCTGAGGAGAGACAGTGGCATCCTGTCTCGAAGGCTCAGCGCTCCTCAGTGATCGTTTTTGTATTCCTAAAGAGCCGTGGACCCCCTAGAACTTGACTTCCTGTCTCCCATGCATGCCCCGCCGCGGCTGTGCCTCACCAGAGAAGCGGGAGCCTGTGTTTTAAAGTGTGAGCTTTCACTGCCTCCTGTGTCGCCTTTTGACGATTCACTGGGTGCCGACTCGCTCACGCTGCGGGTGCTGAGGGTGGAGGGGGGGTGGGTGTTCCTGAGGGAGTGTAGAAAAAGAGCAGAGGGAAGGACAGGAAGCTCTTGAAAGGCTGCCGGCTAAATGCATAAGTTATTTGCAAGATGGGAGGAAGGCCTTTATGGTAAACACATTTTCCAAAAGTGAAGTGAATTAGATTAGTTGTTTTTGGGGATCTGAACCAGTGTCTGAATGTTGTGTTTGATTTTTTTATTTTTTTTAAAGTGTAAAAACAAAACGAGAAAACACATTTCATAAACTAGTCTTTTTATTAAGTGCCATATTAATAACTGATAATTACTTTCATGCGAAAAGTGTCACTGCAACTGTGTTTAGTCACTCTTACTGCTGTCATAGTGAATATTGGACTTCTGTTCACCAGGTGGCCAGAAAAAGTCTCCAAATGAATTCTCAGTTTTAGCAATAATCCTGCTTTTTTTCCCCCTCACTTTACACTCGCTTTATAAAAAGTGGACATTGTAACATTGTAACAGTTTTCTGTTACTTAACAAAATCCCCTGCTCATCTACATGCTGCAGTTTACATGCCTCACCCCTCAGTTTTACTTGTTCTTTTTCAGCTCAACCATGGACTGTATATTTTATTATTTTTGTCCCTTTCTGGTTTTCAAGAAGTGCCAACGCTTTCCCCAAGATAGCTGTGGTTAACACACGAGTTGAACTAGCTCGGTTTTTGGTTGGCTGCACAAATTACAGTTCACACATTTAATTTTGAACCTCCCTGTGTACGGACAGTCTGTAAACACACGAGCAGTGAGCAGAGCATACAACTCTTTATGAAACGCTATCATAGACGTCTTACCGGGCCTTTAGATTCAAATGTTCTGTGAAGCTGTAGATAGCGCTTCCTCTCAGGAGGATGTATCAAGTTTTTAAAGCCCAGTTTCACTTCCTTTCTGTTTGACCCTTTAGATTATGGGAGCACAACGTTTGTGACCACATCTGTGTTTGTTTCAGGCCACCAGGCAGTTTCTGGAGGAAATCAACAAGTGGACCAGTCAGCATGGAGTGTCGCCGCTGTCCAGGGAATTGGCCGTCAAGTTCCTCATGGCTCGCAAGTTTGACGTCCTCCGAGCCATCGAGCTATTCCACAGCTACAGGGTAAGAATAGACAAGAGAACAAGAGAATCACTTGGATTAAAATTAACCTGCAGCTGTTTATGTGTGCAAAACAGCGGAGCAGTTGTGGTGAAGCCACTTTCTGGTTATTGTTAAACTCATCTGTTCAACAGAGTGGCTAGAAAACAGCTGACAACTTGTCTATATAAATACAGGGCATCTTTTGCACTTGGAGTTTGGAGCTTTCAAAAGACAATTCATATTACTGCTACTGTTACTACCATTTTGCACAATGGCAACAATGCAGTAATGGAGTTTAGGTGCTAATATCAAAACAATATTTATTTTTGCCAAAACGAAGGGTTTGAAGAATAAACATTTAAACCCATTTGTCATTTAATATATTGTGCCAACTTACCTAAAGGCATCAATGTTGAATTAAGAACTTCACTGATGTTGCTAGGTACGCTCCCTCAGTGTTCATAGTCTACATCAAAATGTAAAACAAGAGTTTAACTCTACAATTTGTTAAAAAAAACATATTTTATTGGGGACCCACTCAAATGAGCACCCGTGGTCCTGGGAGCTAAATACATTGAAAACCTATCAACATCAGAGCCTACATACATGATGCCAAAGGTCAGTTAGTTTACTGATTTGGATCAGTAATAACTAAAGTTATAAATGTTACATGTATAATGTTACCAGAAAAGAGATGCCCGTTAGATCGTTGTACGCTGCCAACATGAAAGACTGTTGCGTTTGTCTTTTTTCACGGCTCAGCTCAAGGTCATGCGTGGATGAAGGGAAAACCTCGGTAAAAGTTACGCTCGTTGCTTCTGTCAACTTTAGTCCAACCAAAGTTAACATCAACCCCAAAGCTGCTTGCTTAAACAATGTTGGCCAATTAGAAAGCTATAACGGAGCCAGAAGAGTCATTATGTGAAGGAATAGTTTCAGATGAGCTGACTCCTCTCAAGCAATACCTTCCAGCTTTCTGAAACCTACATTTAGAAACACATCTATCAAGTCTGTCTTAACACTTCCTGTACTTCAACATTATCGAAGGAATCTACACCCACATTGGAACAATCTAATCTCATTATGCAGAATATCAGACATTATTTCCACTTTTTTTTTTTGCATTCTATAAACCTCATTGTGACACGACTGCAAAGTCTGTTGCAAGTTGCCTCTGACATTGAATATGATTATTTCAGATGGAGGAAGTATCTGTTGCAAAGGACAATGAATACAATCAGGACAACATAGGCTAATGTTACATCCTGTATCCTTATACCTGCTGCATTTTGTGTTTTTTTTATGTTGTATATCCACAAAATGCAACAGTATTAAAAGGCCCTTTCAAAATAAAGCATAGCAATCAGACAACACAGTTACCAGAGGTAGAAGGATGGAGGTCATTTAGAGCATCTTCTCCATAACCAATAGCACAGGAACACAAGGTATTTTTCATTAAACAAATGTCTTCAGAAACTGTAACCAAGCAAGAGATTGCCTAAACGGATCCACCAAAAACCCGGTGCCAGACACACACACACACACACACACACACACACACACACACACACACACACACTCTCACACACTTGAGCTGATATACACACCGGGGGAATATTTCAAGATTCAGCATGCAGGCTTATTCAGCTTTCCAGAAAGCGTTGAGCTTATCACGAAATAAGTGCTGCGTCGTCATCAGAAAAGCTCATTGGTTGGCACAGCTGAGGTTACGAGTTTAGTTAAAATGAGGAACATAATGTTTTACAGGGAAGGGTGTGTTGAGGCTGCATGCAAAAAAATATTAAACACAATGTCACATGTAAGTCACATGTAAGAGTTGGATTGTGGTTTGTCTGTGCATTATGTTATTTTTTGCTTTTTTTTTAAGCATAAGAGCTATAAAACATTACTGATCTCCCTTTTGTTTCCTGTGTGTTTGCTATGCTCTTGACCACCTCCCCGGGGAGAACCATACATTGAAACTAGACTTGGTTTCGAACATGCATTTGAGCTAGCTGTATATCTTTAAGTATCTGCTGTAGGGAAGTTGAGAGGCCGACCGACTGTGTGCCTCAGCGTCGCAGAGAAAAGAAGTCGGCTCACTACATATCACTGAAAGAGCAGTTGGTGACCTTGGTGATATTATTACCATCAAACCGGAAAATGATGATCAAGATGAAACCTCCAGGGCAGCGCCAGTGGATCAGACTGCAGGTCTCATTAACTTTATGATCTGAAAATAACATCTAGATAATAACGTAATCAAGGCCCTCTCCTCCGATCACGTAATAACTACCAGGGAGTCAAGGAAAATGTCTCATTTGTCCCTAAACGGTCCACACTGCTGCAATGTTCGTTCTGGCCGAATTTGAACATACAAAATGGGGTCTAACTGCTCAAATCTGCTGCAGTTTATCGACTGCAGCAACCTGAACGTTCGCAGACATCTTGCACAGACTGTTATGACCTGAATGGCTTTGAGACGGGGCAGGATTTGGTCTCCTACCTCTTTAGTAACGTTGCTTTAATCACCCAGGAAAGGTACCTTATTTCTGCAATGAATAGTTGGCCTGCATTAACCCGACTCATTCATGAATGCCTCGACTGTGACTTTGAGAAGGATTAGACTCCCCTGCCACGCCACGGTTCATTTAACTCGGTTTAATGCTGCGTCAGCAACAGGACAGAGGCTGGGGACAAGTCATTTGTCAGAACAAACAAAGGGGGAAAGTTTCCAGTGAAGTCTTTGGTCGGGGGGGAGGGGTGTACAAACAGGCACTTGGATAAACAATTAAGTGCCACTTATACAAAATAAATATATATTTATTTTGTTTTAGTGCTGCAGTTACTTCCTGGGGTTGCAACCAGCAGAGATTCCAGGAAGCTACTGCGCCCGACAAAGAGCTAGTCCAGCAAGTAACCCCTCAAAACATGGCAACATGTCATTGTTACCCTTCGGTTTTTGCACGGATATAAATAAAGAGATATAACATGTTGATTATTGAACTTAAGAGGTGTTGTTAAGTGGATTTCCTTGATTCCATGCGAATCGAACTTGACATTTGTCAGACATTTACCTTTTTGTTTCAGTAGCATCAATCATTCTCCTGACATGGCTTCTGAATCTCAGTTGTCAGGTACACGTCTGATATTAAGGCATCATGTCGATCTGCAGAACTGACATTATTTGGAATATGGCTGCCCTCCAGCATAATATACCCGTAGTTGTTTTTTTTTTTTTTACCTGCTTATATCTGTACATGTTAGTCTTTATGTCATATTTGTTCCATATAGCCAATAACACATGACTGACTACAAAAATAATCTTAAAAGATGAAGGAATATGAGAGCTGTAGTAAGTGTGAAATCAGTAGAAGTAGCTTCCATCATGTTTTCTCGATCAAATGGAAAAGCTTTTCTAAAAAACAAACTCTGTTAAAATAAGAGGGAGTGAAATTATGGTGAAATTATTTTGGGTTTGATGCCGTCTCTCCTCCAGGTATGTTAGGTTTGTCCTATATTTATCACTGGTTAAGATTATTTGTATAGCCCTTAATAACAGTTCAGGGTCTACATTATTTAAAAGAAAAATAAATACAAGGGAAAAGGTGACTCCCATGCTTGGCCCTTTTTTTTTTGAATTATTTCAAGAAACTCCCACACAACCTCCTTGGAGGTGTTGGGACAAAGAGGGGAATGGAAACCTTGCAGAGAGGGATCCTCCTGGCAGGAAAAGGCAGGCGGGTAGTCGTCCATTGTTCACAGAGAGGAATTCACCTCAAAGTGACGGCCCGTTCTAGTTGCTCCACGGCCTGACTTCACCTGCTGTGATCTGTTTTTCTTCAGGAAACGCGTCTTAAAGAAGGAATCGTCAGACTTCAGCCTCAGGAAGAACCTCTGCGCTCTGAGCTGCTCAGCGGAAAATTCACCGTGTTGGTAAGAGAGGGGGTTTTTTTTTTTGTTTTGTTTTTTTAACATCCTCTACAGTTGGTGTCCCTTGACTGGGAAAGTTCAGTCATTTGTCATAATAGAAAACAATTAAAGGATTAGTCTGGCGATATTTGTTTACTTATTGTAAACACATGAAGAGACCAAAACCAACGGTGAATTAATCCTAAATCAAGTATTGTTTGTGTATCCTCAAATACAGCTTATTCCTTTTGTACCATAGACCTCCATTGTTGTCCAAAAACTATTGAGAACATGTGACCAATGAGAAAGATTGTTGCATGTTCTTTCATTATTATAATAAATGGGTTTTTGTTTTTGTTTTTTTCGGGGTTGATCCCACATAACCCTGTCTTGCTGCTAGCTTACTTGTTTTCACTAGATCCCCAAATGCGTATTATTCCGCAGCTGAAAATAGTCCCCAACAAACGCACTATGTACCCTTGTTTGAGCTCTTTTAGAAAATGAATTAGCCTTTCTTTTAAGTTAAACCATGACCTGTTTTTAATAATTTAAACCAAGTCAGAAAATATTGAGACATGTTTTGCTTGTTTTTTTTTTTTTTTTTCAAGGGATTCAAGAAGATTAAAATATAGAATTCCAAAAATGTTGGTTCTTCTGGACTTGGCAAGGAAGTAGCATGGCTTGAAGGTCAATCAATCAATAACTTACGCATGAAAGGACCCCAACTTGCTATAGTAATGAGCTAACTTTTCATTGACAAGAAAGGTTTAGGGTGCAAATTCCGAAAACAAGTTCTAATAATGAGGAATTAAGGTTATTTTAAGGGTGCAAGTTATTGATTGACTGATGTGCCAAGTGGATTTCCTGTGCCAGATAAATTTAGCCTTCTGTCAGCCAAATCACAACCATAGCACACACACACACACACACACACACACACACACACACACACACACACACACACACACACGCTCCCACTCTCCTGCGTTTCCCTTCTTCCTTCCCCGTTGACGTGCCATAGTGGCATTGATGCTGCACATCCTCCTGTCTGACGTCGGAGGTCTCCAGCCTCAGCAGCGGGCTTCATATCCTGCCTGAGGTATTTTTAGCCCCTCTGTGCCCGAGAACACAGGCTTATTTGCTTACAAAGGACGGCTCGGTGCGGCTTCATTCACAAGTGAAGAGCATCTAGTTCTCTTGACACCAGCTGCCTAAACACTGATCGGGTCTGACATGAAAAATATGATCCGTGTCCCTGTCAGGATGAAAAAAAAACAACAACCCAGAGCTGTAAGACCTGCAGTGTCATGACAAGAATCGTTCCTCCTGTTGAATTGTTGACAGCCAGTAACCAGCATATGAACTTAAGTGCCCCCCTGTGGTCATTGTTCATTACATTTATTTTTGCAGAGCTTCCATTTGACTGCCTTTTATTGTCACACTTTAAAACGAGCCCCAGTTAACTCCTGAAAGAAGCAATAGATTTCTATAAAAAAACACATCTGTCCAATACATCCTAATTCATGCATCTAATGAAAAATCCATTCATTATTGGAGATGCAGAAAAAAACAGAGAAACGTATCCAATGCCTATCAACAGTTCAGTACAGTTTGAGTTGGTAGTGGAAAGGGGCCAAACATATCACACTAGACTGAATGCTACTATAACCTGTGAGTCTCGTGTGTTCCAGAGTGTACGGGATCCTTCGGGGGCCTCCATCGCCTTGTACACGGCCAAACTGCACCACCCCAACAAGACAGGCAACCATGTGGTGCTTCAGGCCCTCTTCTACCTCCTGGATCGGGCCGTGGAAAGGTGAGTGGTATTAATGAAACGTTATATGACCAACGCTGGGCATCCAGTCTCCCCTGCATTAATACATCCTGCTTTAGCATCAGAATCTGGTGCAGTTTTTGACTTAATCTAGAAACCTTACCAAAAATATCACCCAATTTATTTCCAAGTGGGTTAGTTTTCCTTGAGGGAATCCTGAACATGTAATTTGACTATTAAAAGACAGCTTGTACTGTCTTCTATACTATATTTTTGAAGCGTTACTTCAATTTGCTGTCCATTCGCTTGCATTTGCCTGCATAAGTGAGTTGTTAACTGTCAGGATACCAAAAACATTAACAGAGAAATCTCACCCACAGCTTTGAGACCCAAAGGAATGGCTTGGTGTTCATCTACGACATGGCGGGCTCCAACTACACAAACTTTGAGCTGGACCTGAGCAAGAAGATACTCAACCTGCTTAAGGTGGGATTTACAGTGTTTCATTTTACATAACCACATTAAATGCTTTTATACATGTAGAGTAAAGGCCAAACAAAGTCAAATATCCTCAAAAATGAGATGCATTATCCTCAAAAATAGTGTTTTTTTTCACAGAATTAGATGTAGATTTACTCATTGTAAACACGACTACACATATTGAAGGAGGTTGGTTGGATTATCTGTCATTGTTAGTTGAGTTATTTCCTTCTTCCTGCTTGGAAGCCGATTTGATTAAAACGGGATTGGTGTCTTCTCGGAATTGAATACCTGTCCAAAGGGCAGGAATAATGGCTCACCCACTGAGTTGACAAGCATAAGATTTTTTTAATCCACACTCCATGGCTGTCTAATACTCCGATGTAGGCATACTTGCAGGTACCTGCCAAAATAAGCACCACTTTAAGTGATTTGTGCTTTAAGGATCTAGTAGTATGTCATCCGAAGTCAATAACACTGACACTTCTGTGGCCACATCGGCATCAACTGCATTTATTTTCTTCCCACATATTGATCCAAAAATTGACTGTAGTGGTAGAGTTGTGCTCGTCAGATTCAGTTAATGCTGTATATACTAGAGTACCACAATACAAAGTGAAATAGAACTGAAAGATGGAGAGCTTCTGTGAGTATTTTGAGGATAACGTTAACATACATGAACATGGTTATCCAAGTGTGCTTCCACGCCTGTAGTTGGGTTCATTTGGTCTGGAACCAAGGGAAAGGGGGGTCCACATGGGGGATTCAAAGTCCGGTGACTGTGTGAAGTTTATGCAGCACTTTAATGTTTCTGATGTGGATATTTATGTTATTTGGTTTCACAAAGCTCACAAAGAAATAAGTGGCATTATTATTATTAGTAGTATTATTAGTATTATTATTATTAGTCATTATTCATAACGTGGTAGGTTGGCAGTCTAACAGCTAGGGACAGGAATGTACAAAAGATCACCCATGCAAATTTCCGGAGCAGATTTCACAATCTGCAAGACAGATTTATTATTAGTTTGGCTTTTGTGTCTGCTTTGTTTGCTTTCACACCACAAACGAACCGCATCAGAGTTATTTTAAGCCAAACTAAAAGTGTTTGGTATGAAAGCACCCTTAAATCTGGACTGTCACAGAAGAATGAAATAAATCCTGTTGAATCTGATACACATTGTGGTTTGTTATAAGTTGTGTTCTGTCTCTCTCCACCAGGGGGCGTTCCCCGCCAGGCTGAAGAAGGTGCTGATTGTCGGGGCCCCTGTTTGGTTCCGAGTGCCCTACAATCTGCTCAGCCTGCTCCTCAAGGAGAAACTGAGGGAGAGGGTAAATGGAGGAGCTCATTTTTTCCTAACACTGTTTTGTGATGATGCTTTGTTAAGTGTTTTAAAAAATTCTGTTCAGTTTTATCTGGAGTGGCATACATCGAGTGAGCAGGCAATTCAGTGTCATTGATTGTTGCAAATGATTATTGGATTAGGGGGTTCTCTTTTACCACTAATCCACCCCGCTGCATCCTACTTCCTGTGATGTTAACGCTTCAATCACATGAGTCGATCGCCCGGCCTACTTTACTGGCCCTGAATAATTTCATTAGTATGGATTTCTTGAGGGTCACCTGACGGTCTACTGTAAATTGTGTTTCAGGATTATTCATGCAATCCAGGAAATAAAAATGTAAAAAAACAAATATTGATTTCTAGTCACGAATGTCAGCCCTCCAGGAAAGGATTCCATAGTTGACTGCATGTTTTACCATGTGAACTTATTCACATCCAATCAGAAGGTCGGTGGTTCGATACCCGGCTTCGGCAGTCGATGTGTCCTTGGGCAAGACACTTAACCCCAAGTTGCTCCCGAAGGCTTGCCATCGGTGTGGACTGGATGTTGCATGAATGTTAGTTAGAGTCTGATGGTGGCACCTTGCATGGTAGCCTGTCATCAGTGTGTGAATGGGTGAATGATATGTAATATACTACTGACTGTAAGTCGCTTTGGATAAAAGCGTCTGCTAAATGACTGTAATGTAATGTAACATCTGTCGCTCCCTTTTCTCTTCAAACTCCAGGTTCAGATGGTGAAAATGGCCGAGCTGCGCCAACACCTCCCCAGAGACTGTCTCCCCCAGCACCTCGGCGGCCTGCTGCCTCTGGAGTCGTACAGCTGGAACCAGCAGCTGCTGGCGGGCCAGAACGGCCGGGTAGACCCGGTGGACGAGCTGGTGGGCATTCCCGTGGAAGACGCCTCCATTCACGTCCCGGGACCCGAGTCCATGCGCCCGCAGGAGCTGCTGACTCACCTCGGCAGGCTTCAGCGCTCGGGCATCCATCAGGAGTACGAGGAGCTCCGTAAAGAGCCGCTGCCTGGAACCTTCCACTGTGCACAGTGAGTCCACAGCAGCAGACATAACGTCAGGAGCATTGGAGTTTCATTGCAAACATGAGATTATTTCTCAAAACAAGGAATTCTATAAGAATTCCAAAAGCAATTAACTTGTTTCCATTTTGCTGGGAACTATTAAGGATTACTCTCTAAATCCTAGTTTAGACTTCTTGTGTTCATGGGGTGAATAATTATTGTGGACTCAAGGTCACACTACCATCAGATGCAGGTGAAATGCTAAGTGCTGCTTCAGTGCTCAAACAATTAATTAATAACTTGATTAACAGAAAACTAATACGCAACAAATGCCAACGATTTGATGGTTTCATCTTCTTAAATGTGAGGATTTGATCTTTTTCATGTGGATAGGAAATGGATTTTGCACTGTTGGCTGTTTTAAATCAAGCAATCTTTCTAGCAAACTGGCTACTGAATAAGTGTCATTGGTACAATTTGGTATTATCTGTCAACAGATTAGCTTACAACCAGGAGAGGAATCGCTATGGAGACGTGCTGTGCCTTGATCAAACAAGAGTTCGTTTGAAACCCAGAAGGAACGAGGTGGGGGGTTTATTTTTTTTTTAATTAATTTTTTAATCTGCACATTACAGTTGTCATTCAAATGAAAAGATCGATGTGCCAGTTCCACTCTTGATCACTGTCAGCTGCCCAGAAATGTGCCAAGCTTCAACATGTCGAATGGCTGCTACACCAACTGTATTCTGATTTAATAGCAGCTGGTATTTGTCCAGAAAGTGTAAAAAAATAATAATTATTCGGGTTTGTTTACTCTTCTTAAATATTTGAATGCTCCATCAGCCCCATGTAAACAACTGAGCTGTACATTCTCAATCACGTCATAGTGAGTTTCACCTTTTAGTATTTTGTTTACTTCGATTTTTGTATCAAAGCTTTATTGTTCCCACAGAGATCCGACTACATCAATGCAAGCTTCATGGACGGCTACAAACAGAGGAATGCATACATTGGTACTCAAGGTATGATAACTGTCGCATATTTTTAATGCTCCCTGGATTGTTGAAGTATTTAATGAGGTACTTAAAAATTAATTTGTGTGTATAGATGGATACATGGATGGTTAAAGGGATTTAAGGAAATCAAAATGTCACTAAAATTAACTAAATTTGATTTGCCAAGGGGGAAAAACTGATACATGGTTGCAAATTAAGTTCACACTGACTTTTTACAAACTAACCAAGAGGAATAAACATGAAGTTATACAGACCGACGGGTAACTAGCTGTTTTGACGAACGTCATCCATCATCATCAGGACCCACGTTGGGAGATCACATTTCAGTGACTGACAAAAGTTTATGCAGCACTTTAATGCTTCCAATGTGCACATTTAAATTTTTTGGTTTCACAAAGCTCACTAAGAAATCAAGAGTATAAACTTTATTAGTATTATTAGACTGCAAATGAATGATAGCTGGTCTCATGTTTGGTTTCACTACCATGTCAAAAAGTAATGGTTGTCTTTGGTAGAATAAGCTGCTGTTGGTTCACTGATCACTGACTGAACTGAAGTCATTTGAATGTGCTTTGAATCTCCTGTCGTGCTTGTGCAGGACCACTGGAAAAAACCTACGGGGACTTCTGGAGAATGGTCTGGGAACAAAACATGCTTGTTATTGTCATGACAACCAGGTAATCTGAGCTGATTTTTTTATTTTTTTTTATTTATTTATGTCAAATATAAATCTATAATTTTCACTTTTTAGGTCAGTTAGAATTACAACTGTGACTTTAATTCATTTTACCAAATATGTCCGGTCTCTGTGCTGCAGGACAGACGAGGGCAGTCGGAGGAAGTGTGGACAGTATTGGCCTCTGGAGGAAGGGGGGCAGGAGGTCTATGGTCACATGGCAGTGGTCAACCAAAGGGTGGACCACCACACCCACTACAACCACACCACCCTCGAACTGCACAACACTGAGGTACAGCCATGGACCATGTGAATGTGTAATTCAAAAAGAAAAGTGCACACCGGGGAGATTTTTCATGTAGCAAAATATTCAGTTTGTCAACGGAAAGCATACTATAGGTGCAAACATGCAAAGTAGAATCAAAGATGTTTTTCAGTTTTTCCTGAATGGTTAAAGTGAGATCCATCCTCAATTTGCACAGAGCCAAGTTTGTTTCCAGTCTTTACTTCATGCTCCTCTAACTCTTGGAGAATAAGCAAGTTATCATATTCCCTAAAATATCAAACTATTCCCGTTTTACTCAAGCTACACTTCAAGCGTGTACAAGAAGCATGCAACTAAAACCACATTTTCTCCATTCAGACTTGTGAACAGAGACAAGTGAGTCATTTCCAGTACCTCAGCTGGCCTGACTACGGCGTTCCCACCTCGGCAGTGACTCTCATCGACTTCCTGGGAGCTGTGAAGAGACAACAGAGGAAAATGGTGAAGGCTTTGGGACTCCAGTGGGCGGGCCACCCACAGGGACCCCCGATGGTGGTGCACTGCAGTGCAGGGATTGGGAGAACAGGTGAGATCCTGAGATTGTTTAAACCTGAATTTGCATCATATTCTGTAAAACGGTATCAAACATTGTGCTTTATTAGTCAGATTTCGTATTTTTTAGCAATGGATTATGGAAACGCCGTTACCGATAATTTAACTCACATGACTGATCAGCTGTTTTTGCTGTCAGCGTCTTTACAGATATGTATTTATATTGTCTTTGTTAAAACGAACTGAACAATTGAACGAAAACAAACCTGTTGTCAATAATCCCTAAAAAGTGTGGCTGCTAACGAGCCCTGTTGCTTGCAGGTACCTTCTGTGCGCTGGACATCTGTCTGTCCCAGTTACAGGACGTCGGCTCACTAAATGTTTGCCAGACTGTGCGACGCATGAGAACACAGAGGGCCTTCAGCATTCAAACCCCGGACCAGTACTACTTCTGCTACAATGCCATTTTGGAGCATGCCCAAAGGCAGGGCCTGCTCCCGGCCAATCAGTGAGCTTCAGCCCCGACTTCCCCCAATTAATCCACGAGCCCTGAGATTTCTGCAGTCAATCTGTTAACCCCAAACTGTGTTGTGTGACCAATTTGTGAGACCGGGACCGGGTCTTTTGAAACTAGGGCCGTTCTTCATTGGCAGGTCGACCAAGATAAGACAAGACGGTGACAAGAAAAAGGCTTGAGAGGTGACATCATGATGTTTCAGTGTGATAACATTCTCGCTTCCAACAATGTGACATTTTGTTTGTGCCGAACATATCTCAGACAGTACGTGGTGACGTGAACAAACTGCTCCTGTGCTGTGCAGGTTTGTGGTCTGTGGTCGGGCACATTGGGTGCAGTGATCGAGGTAATGTTCATTAACCTTTTTGTATATTTATTTACCACTTCAAACCAACGGTTTAGGGGACCTTAAAGGAGTAGTTCACCCCAAAATAAAAATGTAATCATTATCCACTCATGCCATATTGATTTTAATTCCACTAAACTTTGTATGACTGCAAATAAATATGACTTTGAATTGCATTTCAGTCAAAGTCAGTCAGGTTAACATGGCAATTGTGCACCAAAAAGGTTACTTTTCTCCTCACAGCTGCTGGGGTTTATATTTTAATTTTTTTTAATAGTCAAATAAATGCCCCATAGGCATAATTACTGAACACAGACAATATCTTGATCAGATGCATGAAGTAAGCACAAAAACATAATATAACAGTTTTGAAAAGATCTGAGATGGAACCACAGTAGCTATCTTATCGGTTTTTTTTCTAATATAAATATACAAATTGTATTTATTGCAATCATAAGTAACATAGACGAAAGTACGACTGTTTTCATTTTGGGGTGAAATGAGCCTTTAACTATGTAAACCCATTTTTTAAATTCCAAATAGGGAGCTTGATCTCAACTGTCATGCGACAATAATGGATTTTAAGTGAGCTTAATAGTTTTTACACCTCCTGTGTCCAGGAATTATTGAGTAGTGCATTTTAAGCACATGGTTAATGTCACGTAGATGGTACGAGCTAGTCTCAGGAGTGTCATACTGAACACGAGGAGGGGAAACTGCTCAAAACAGTTTAGTCAGAAAGTCTTTTGTCAAGAAGTTGTTGTTATTCCTTTTGAAGTTGCATGATGCATTCTCCTCTGCCTTAGAAAAAAAAAAAAGAAAAAAAAAAAAAACTCAGTAAAGGGGGGTAAAGCACATCCACAATGATCAGGCTGTAAACTCCTACATGGCTGTTACATCACCACTGTGATCACTCATTTAATTGCTGTCCATATGAATTCCTCTTTAGTTTTTTTTTTCCTTTTGTTTTTCCAAATGTATCCACTGACCTTCCATCTCCCTAAACTGAGATTTTCTAATTTATACAAACAGTGACTAGTGTCTCTATGCTATGTCCGCCTTTGCTCACTAGCAGTGCCATCATGCTTACGTGACTGTGGGAATGTATCGCTGACCACACACACACACACACACACACACACACACACACACACACACACACACACACACACACACACACACACACACACACACATTTAGAGCAGTCTGCAGTGACTACGCCATCGAAGCGAACATCTGTGGAAGTCATCGGTTAAGACCTCACGAGTAGTGCAATACTTCCTGTTTTGTTTTATTTACACCAATCATGTCTTAGCACTTTCAGATAACTATTCCCAATGCGCCATGGTGATAGGATAGGATGACGCATAAAAACGTAATTCTGTAGGTCTACATGTGATGCTGGGATAACTTGATTGTTAAACTTAGTAATTCTGAGATATAAAACATTTAGTGACATTTTGGACTTGCTGTACACATCTGCATAGAGCTTTATCAGGAGAAATCAAGAGGATTTGTACAGGGAAAGCCAGAAATGAATGATAGAGTAGGCGAATAAGCATGCACAAATCTGTGCCTACACCCTACAGTGTCCTTCTTGAGAGACACCTGAGAGTCAGAGATTTTGTCCGAAGTATATTTTCATTATTATTGTGTTACTTTAAGTTCTACAGACTGTGGTTGTAATCAGTGCTTTCATCTGGTCCCCAGTATCTTGCCATTATTATAGAGTACATGTACAAAAACTGAGTGTCTGTGTGTCATATACGTTGCATTATGTTGTTGCCGGGTGAAAAAAGAAAAATGTGTTCTTTGCTACAGAATTCATATTGAATTTGCTTGTGGTGAAGCATTTTTAAGTCTGCCATCCTCATGCACTCTGATTTTAGAAATATTTTTTTCCTTTCAATGACGGACACAAAATGTGCCCTATTTTATTTTTCTATTGTATTCAACAACTGTTTTCATACGATTACCCAGGATATACAGTTATCTACATTAATTTTATATTTGTTCTATTATAACCTCTTACTTTATCATTCGTATGACTATTGAATCGAGCTATACTGTATTAAATACAAACTATGTCAACGTATACATTCGTAGAGGTGTGTTTTTTGGCTTACTTAGCTGATTTATTGGTACTTTAATGTTACTTATTTTCCATTAAGAGTTCATTGATTATGGTATTTTTAATTTGGCAATTACAGTTTGACAGTCGAGTATACTATCAAACATTTATTGAGAATTCAAGACGGGTATAAAGAAAGAGTTTAACCCTGTAAAGACAAAAAGGGTTAAAAAAAAATGTAGTTCATAGTGGCCTGGGAACGCCTCGGGGTCCCCCAGGAGGAGCTGGAAAGTGTTGCTGGGGAGAAGGACGTCTGGAGGACCCTCCTTAGCTTGCTGCCCCCGCGACCCGGCCCCGGATAAGCGGAAGGAGATGGATGGATAGTTCATAGTATTGGTGCATGTACTCTAATAAGTAGTCACTCCAAAAATAGTAGTTTCATAAACTACTCATGGAAAGAAGGGTTTTTATTCCACATCAAAGTTAGACGAAAAGGCTGAATCCTGTTCTCTGGAGTGGAATTTGACCTTGGATTATTCAAAATGTACACCGTAAAAGTATTCCATTGTACTTGTGGTAGTAGTCAAAGACCAAAAATATTAGACTCTCAAACTATTTATGGAATAGAGGGGTTTTATCCCACATTAGACGAAAAAGGCCTATTCTCATTTTATGGGAGGGCCTTTGACATTGGATGACTCAAGAAAGTACACAGTAAACGTACTTCATAGTATTTGTGCAAGCAGTGTAAGAAGTCCAATTATATTAGATGAATAAACTACTTTTGAAAGAAAGGTGATTTATTCTAAATCAAAGTTAGACTGAATCTTGGACTCTGGAAGGGACTTTGACGTTGGATGATTGAAAAAGTACATAGTAAAAAATATTTCATAGTATTTGTGCAAGAAGTCGCAGAAGTAATAAGTCCAAAAATATGATGTTTTATTTTTATTTTTTTATCCCTCATCAACGTTAGACAAAAAGGCCTATTTTTGGAAACTGGAAGGGTCTTTGACATTGGATTATTAAGAAAGTACACAGTAAAAGTAGTTCATAGTGTTTGTGCAAATAGTCTGAGAAGTATTTAATCTAAAAAAAAAAAAAGCGTCTGCTAAATGACTGTAATGATTCCTAAACAAATTATGGAAAAAAAGTTTTATATCTCACATCAAAGTCAGAATAAATTGCCTATTCTTGTTAACTGGAAGGGTTAACACATTGGATTATTAAGAAAGTACACAGTAACAGTAGTTCATAGTATTTGTGCAAGAAGTACTAAGTCCAAACTATTAGACAAACTACCTATGGAAGAAAGGGGTTTTATTCTACATTAAAGTTGGATGAAAAAGACTATTCTTGGTCTCTGGAGGGGACTCATGCCATGGTTTATTCATAAAGTACACAGTAAAGGTAGTAAATATTATTTTTGATTGCAGTCTAAAAAGTACTCAGTCCAAATAATATGCTCATGAATGACTTTTAAATTGAAATCCGGCCCAAAGTCATCCTTAGAGGAAATTTGCGGTAGATTTAGAAATGATAAATATGTAATACTTTACATGCATACATATTCCCCTCTCTTCCCATATTATTTTTCTACACAATGATATGAGTTCGAATCCTGTTGAAAGATTTTTTATTTTATTTTTTCAAAGAGTTACAGAGTTCTTCCACGTGACACTTGTTTACAATTGAAGCTGTCAGCTGTGTTATTTCTAATGAAAGTAATCTTGATCCCTTCCTGTTTCAACACACAAGACAACGAGCGTCGGAGCAGAGACTCTACCAACGAATCCGGTATGTTCTGACCACACAGAGTCGATATTACAGACTGTATAGTATATGAGAAGGTGTTGACACCATAAGGAAAAAGTAAACAATGGCTCAACAGCTGGTGTAACTGCGACAAACAGACCATAATTAACCAGCAAACAGAACAGCCAGGAGACAGGACATCCTTATTGAAACACAACAAACATTATGCATAATTAAAAATGATTTGTCTGACATATAATATTGGTGTCAAAGGAAATTAAATGGCAAAAGGGACACAAAAAATAGCTGCTGATAATGTTACAGTAATATTCAGTAAAACAGAAACCAAAAGTATTATTATTATTATTATTATTATTATTGAAATACAACAAACATTATGCATAATTAAAAATGATTTGTCTGACATATGATATGGGTGTCAAAGGAAATTAAATGGCAAAAGGACACAAAAAATAGCTGCTGATAATGTTACAGTAATATTCAGTAAAACAGAAACCAAAAGTATTATTATTATTATTATTATTATTGAAATTATTAATTAAAAATGATTTGTCAGGTTTAAGAAATGGTGGCAGAAGAGATGGGAAGAACACGGATGGTTTTACCGAGTTCAGAGGACAGTGGGGTATTATTGAGAAATGATTATTAAAATATGAGCGCTTTATTTATTGTTTTAAATGAAATAATGTGAATGAGTACTACTCCACAGCCTGAGTCTCACTCCAGACCAGTTGGTGGCGGTAGTGCACCAACTCGTTGTTTGCCAATTGCCAATAAACTCGAAGAAGAAGAAGAAGAAGAAGAAGAAGAAGAAGCAGTAGTAGTGTTCTCCATAGACATCCTATATGATGTCTATGGTGTTCTCCCTCAGCACCTGTTTGATGCATCGGTGACGTAGGCTGTCTGTATGACGCGCAGTCTGCGTAGCCAATGAAATGCATTCAGTGCAAGTTAACATTTAGATGCATTTAGTCATCAATTTAGCACCAAATTAGAGCTTAACTTTGTTGACAAGAAAGCTTTTTATATTTATGTTATGCAACATACTCATTCTCTGTCATTTGTAAACCTAAACATGTTGGTAGGGTATTCAGTGCTTTGGTTTTGATAAAGTTTTGAGATTTAATCCACACAAACACGGCTTCAAATTATTAAACAGTTATTTATTACATGGAGGGTAAAATGTATGAAAGGTAATAATGTCATGGTCTTGAAGTACAGTACCAGTCAAAAGTTTGGACACACCTTCTCATTCAACTACTTTGAAGAATGTAAAATATAAAACATATTCTGGTTTGTTGAGCATTTGTTTGTTTACAACATAATTCCATATGTGTTCCTTCATAGTTTGGATGTCTTCAATATTAATCTACAATGTAGAAAAAATAAAGAAAGAAAAACCACTGAATGAGAAGGTGTGTCCAAACTTTTGACTGGTACTGTATGCCTAAGATTTTCTTTTTCCCAATTATGACACAACTTTCAGTTAAAATATCCAAAGAGAAAGAATATTTACACAAACATACACAAAATAAAACAACAGAGACAGTCCATTAAAGGAGCAAAAGCTGTATATTGTTGTTTAACGGTGCTCTCCTCCTCCCTAACTGCTTACTTTTCCCTAAATATCTCCCTCCAATCTGCTCATGCACACACAAGGTTTCCTTGTCTTGCCTACTGTTGCCCCACCATCTCTGCAGCAGTCCTCTGGTGTCGTAGCATTGGTTGTTTCATTGGCTTTATGGTCAGAGACCATGGAATCATTTCCCTCCTAAGCCAAACAACAGAAGTGGCACAGTGTGCATTTATAAATTCACAGTTAAAGTTAAAAAATTTAAATTACTGCCACATGTTCCTCAACAAAGTACTGGATGAAATCAAGAGGCTGATTTAATGGATTCTGATATCTGCCAGTGTGAAACAAGGTCCATATGCTTGTTTATTCGCAGGTGTCTAGTTCATAATGAAGCGGCGACTGGAGAATCCGGAAATGTCTGTTAGGTCCCAGCAGCGGCGCCTCACTGGCAACCCGAAGGCCTTGGCACAGGGCCAGCAGTCCAAGAGGCTCAAGGTCAGTCAGCCCGTTTTATTTTCCAATGGAAAACCTGCAAATGTGGGGAACTTTTCATGCCAAAGACTTCATTGAAAATAAATATATAAACGCTATTATAGGTTTTTGGGACTTATGCGTATTTTTAGTCCATAAGAGGTTTAGTTGATTTGTTAGTTGAGCACATTTTCTGGTGCATTAAATGGCTGATTCACCTGTAACACACAAAAATGTGATTTTCCCCCTAAACCCTAGATGTTTCTAGCCATGCAGATGGTTCACAGGGACGCATTTAACCAAAAGCATGCTGTAGTAGATCATTTAAATGAAAGACCTAAATTAAATTATGTATTTATTTATTTACTGCTTTTTTCCCCAGTGCCTGTCAAGATTTTAAAATGTGGTGGTGGGGTTTTACTATATAAATGTTTTACTATATTAATGTACTATATTAATATCAGGATCAGGGCACTGCGCCAAAATTAAAAGTAAAAGAAAAAATCAGATTGGCAGATTCATGAAATTGACCTCTTCTCTGTCCCAAAGGTAGAAGATGCTCTGTCTTACTTGGATCAAGTGAAACTGCAGTTTGGCAACCAGCCTCAGGTCTACAATGACTTTCTGGACATAATGAAAGAGTTCAAGTCTCAAAGGTGAGGACATTGTTTTTAGCAAACCAAAAGTCGGTCAACTTAGTGTTGAAAATCTACATTTTATAAATTCAGTCCTACCTTGATCAACATTGTCATGGTAACTAATTTGCACAATTCAGTACTAATAATAGTAAGGAAAATGATAATAACTTTCTTGTCTGCAACTTGCAGAAGCCAGAGGATAACCCAATAAACTTCATTAAGATTTATTTTAAACCAGAACCATTCCAACATGTCCCAAAACAACATGGAAAGTCTTTAACTTCTCTTTCAATCCTGAATAATTATTTCTTTGCGTCCATAAAAAACAATCAGCATATTTTGACTCTGACCTCCTTAAACTGTCCCTAACAGCCAGTCTGTTGTCTCTGTCACTGATGGTAGCTACAAGTTTGCATTTTTTCAGAACAATCTAAAGTTCAAAGGTTAAAATCTGCTCTTGGTTTGGTAAAACTCTCAATACACCACAATGTTGGCAACTTTTGACTGCACTCTGAGTCACATACCAGGTATAACAGGATGGCAGTCGATGCAAGACAGTTGCAGCCACATTAGTCAGATCAGGGAAAATATATGCAGGTGAATTTGTGAGTGATTTTATAGAGATACAACCAAGAGATGTGTGAGTTCAATTATGCTTCAAGTAGAAACATAAGTCAGAAAGAGCTGATAACAAAAGTTACACCTCAAAACAACAGTTTTGTTAAGGCTACTTTTGTTCTTCAGCAGCTAAAAGCATTGTTTTTGCCATTTTGTCAATGCTCAGAGTCGCATGATAACTAGAAAAACATTTGTTGAGTCATTTAGTTATTGATATTCACATTTGTCTTGTACTTGTTTTGGTAAACCAGCTCCACTCAAATAACAGAAGTGATTGGCAGGATGAAAGTCACCGTACATTTAAATTAAATCCTTTTTTTTCTTTCTAGAATTGACACCCGTGGGGTCATCAACAAAGTGGGACAGCTCTTTGCAGGCCACCTTGACCTCATCATGGGCTTCAACGCCTTCTTACCACCTGGCTACAAGATCCAGATGTCTGTTGCCGGGTGAAAAAAAAAAGGAGTTCTTTGCTTACGATTACCCAGGAAATCTACATTAATTTTATATTTGCACTATTATAACTATTACTTTATCATTCAAATTACTATTGAATCAAGCTATACTGTATTGAATACAAACAATGTCAACGTCTACATTTGTAAAGCTGTGTTTTTTGGCTTACTAAGCTGATTTATCGGTTATGTTATGTTACTCGTTTTCCATTAAGAGTTCATTGAATATGGTATTTTTAATTTGGCATTCACAGTTGGACTGACTTTTATACTATCAAACAATTATTGAGACTAAAAGACGAGTATATAGAAAAATAATATTGTAACCCTTTAAAACCAGAAACAAGAAAATATGAAGAAAACATGTACATATATGGAGAGATAAGAAGTTAAAACAATCAATAGGGGAAAAGTGAATACAATTGAAAAATATGTGTTTTAATAAGTAAATTTCAAGCTTCCCCCGACATTTTATATCAATAATAGGTCAGTTAATGTAAAAGGCTTCACTTGTATGACAAACCAACAGAAAAAATAAACATCAGTTGTTTTTTGTCAATTTTATAATCCAGCAAGGCTCTGTGTCGGTAAAATGAAAATGCATTTAAAACTGCTGCACATCCTACTCAGAATCTAAACTGAACCAAATTCATCTCTCAATTCAAGGCTACATAGTTCGTCGTCCCATTTCAATCTGGATTCAGATCTCATCACAGCACAGAAACCACACTTATCTAAGTCACAAACGACCTACTCCTCTCCTCAGACGACCACAGCCCTCTCCGGGTTCAAATCATATCTCTCCCACCGCCAACAGCTTATTTGCATGAATAAGTTCAACTCTGACAGAGCTCAAGTCTCTCAAGGTGTCCCCCAAGGATCGGTACTCGGTCCCCTCCGCTTTATTCTCTACATGCTTCCCCTTGGTAACATCATACGCCACCATGGTCTCCACTTCCACTGCTATGCTGACGACACCCAGCTCTACATCTCCACCAAATCCATCACCCCAAGCACCCACTCCACCATCACGGACTGCCTCACAGACATGAAGACCTTGATGCAAGCCAACTTCACGTCAACCACATCACAAAAAACGCCTTCTTTCATCTGTGAAACATTTCCCGTCTACGCCCCTCCCTCTCCTATTCCCGCACCAGAGACCACATCACTGCAGTCCTTCAAAACCTCCACTGGCTCCCCATACAACAAAGAATACAATTCAAAATGACCCCTCATTACATACAAAGCTCTTCACCCTTCGTACCTCTCCGGTCTCCTACACCGACACACTCCAGCCCGCAACCTCAGAACCACCGACGCCAACCTCCTCAAATGAGAGATGTTATAATGTCATCTCTCTGCCTTATTTACATTGTTATTTATTTTACTGTTTGTGTCTTTACCATGCACATTGCCTTTGAGGACCCTTTTAAAGCGCTGTACAAATAAAATGTAATATTATTATAATGAAAACCAGTCATTTTAGCTGACAGCTGAAGGTCCAAAACATCACTTTTTTCTTGAAATGAGAGGTGGTGGCTCCAGTAACACTCCCACAAGGTGGGGTTTACCACCACCACACCAAAGGGAGCAATGTAAGCAACAGCATTGAAAGAGGAGTACCCACAAAACGACGTGGACTTCCAGTACGTTGAAACACTGCAACCGTGAAGCCTGCTGGGAGCTGAATTCAGCAGTGTGTGGGTATGTCTCCCTCAACAATGCTTATTTTTGTGTGTGGTATGAGGTCCTCAAAGGAAACCATTGCTCTCTGTATATTGCAGCAGGAAATCGACAATATCCCTGTGTTACACGTGTCTCTGCATCACAGGCCCTGAATCCTACACCTGATGGTCTGCTCACAGACTAAACACTTCATTTGAGATCCAAAACCTCCAATTATCCTCTTTCTTGCTTAAAATTAAGATGTTGAAACCAATTAAACAAACTTTGAATCAAGAATTCTGTTTTTTAATACTACTGCTGAGCCTTTGACTGCATCAATCTATAAGCAATCTTTGAAACTATACATTTTAACCACATGAGACTTAATTAAGTAGTTTTCAAACTGATGGAGACTTTCATGATTGCACAATCAAAAAAGCCTGATGAATTTGTGAACTAGAGAATGTTTAATTAGACACAAATGTAGAAAGTTAAACAGAGTTCACAAACAGTATGTCTTTGATCTCGGACAGCTCTTTGACAAATTGACTGTATAAGTTTCTGTTCATAAAGTTTTTTTCGATCTGCGGGAAGTTTTCATGGATCATAAAGTCAGACTCCCACCAGAATGAAGCTGCTGCAATGTGTATGACTGGATTTACTAACCTAACTAAAAACAGTCTCATTATGTGTGTGTTTTTCATAATGGCGGTCTTCATTCATAGGAAAAGGCAACTTTCCTGATTTTGCCATTGTCTTGCCTTCGGAAAACCAAAAGCAAAGTTTACAAAAGATTTTTACTGCTCATCTAAACAAATTTAATACATTTTTCTTAACTTTTCTCTGAGTGTATTAATTGTGATTATTTAATTGCAAGTGATAAAATAAGAAGTTTACATTTTACATTAACAATTTATATTTATGATTCTATATTCAATGTGTATTAAACATATCTGCTGCAATATACTGCACAGATAAGATGCAAAGAAGGCAAACACAATAATATTATACTTAATATATATTATAATTCATATAAAGAAAAAGTTTATGTAGAGGAGAAGCTGATGAGCAAAATTCCCTCAAATTTGTATCCTTAATTAGGGTAGATACAAATACTAAGGCATTGTTGGAGTAATTGTACTTTATTTAATATTTGACATGTGCATTTATTGTACAGAGAGTGGTGGAAGAAGTATTCAAATTTTACCTATGAATAAAACAAGTCATAACACATGTTAAAATACTTTGTTTCAAGTAAAAGTTATTGTATAAATGTTTACTTGGAAAGTAAAAAAAAGTATAATCACCAAAAATACTTTCAGTATCAAAGTAAAGCACCTAGAATACAGAATGGCCCCTTTAAAGATGCTTTACTATTTTATATAGAGCTCATTGTATTATTACTGATCATTAATATGTTGGCATCATTTTAAAGATGGAGTTGCTTGAGCTGGGGCAAATTTGAATTTAGCCTACATAATACGCTAAGAGGTTTAAATTATAACGATGCCTCATTTTTTATATAACATGTTTTTTTCATATTAAATTCAGATTTTTGCCAAGTAACTACTATATGTGCAATAATAGTTATAATAGTTATTCTGTCTGTATATATAATATTTCAGTTATTGTGAAATATTTACTGTTTTTATTGCTTATTTATTATACTTGTTTTTTTATTATATCTCTTGTTGGCACTATACCCTATGCTGCTGTAAATCCTGTAAATTCCCCCGCTGCGGGACTAATAAAGGATTATCTTATCTTATCTTATCTTATATAAAGCTGTCAAAAAAAAAATGTAGTGAGGTCAAAAGTAAAGTGGAGTAGAAGAATACAACCTAAACACAGTACAAGCACTCCAGCAGATGAGTTGATGACATGTACTTGATGACTTTTTCCACCAGTGTTCCCAGTCCTTCTCTCCCACAGCACAGATGTTGGGTTTGGGTGATAGTCATGGAGACACTGTTGTTTCACTCGGTTTTTAGCGGGTGATATTCAAAATGAAAATGACGCGCAGAGGAGTGTGAGCCAATGCCTGCGGAGGGGGGCGTCTCCAACTATTTTGTTACAAACACGAATCCGGAGTAAGGAGTCTTTTTCCTGGGTATGTAACAGCTGGTTAAACTCAATAATATTAACAATGTTGCTGGTGTGAACAGTGAGCGAGGTTTATGTAGGAGCGGGTTTATGGAGCAGTCGTGCGTAAAATTGCTTTTTGTGTCCTTAAATTAATCCAAAAGGTTTTTGTTTTTTTAAAAACGACTACAGAATACACCCCCCCTCCTCCCCTAACAAAAACATAACGATACATGGCACAAAATAATAATAATAATAATAATAATAATAATAATGCAGGAGGTCATGTTTTTATATTGGCTGGTAAACAATCTCACAATAATTGGAAACATTTGGTGTGCAGAGCGCATGTAACACTAATGGAGAGGGGGAGGAGTTGTTATGTTGAGACATTTTACTCCTCTTACTATCGAAGTAAACAAAGAATATGATTGTAAACCAGTGCAGTCGTCCTCCTCTCTGCAGGAAATAATAAATAAAAATGGGGCTGCGTGTTTGTTTGGGAGAGAGGAGGAGGAGGAGGAGGAGGAGGAGGAGGAATGGCGTGGCTCTCCGACGTCTCCACCAAAGAGACAACCGTGTAGTTTGACTTTGGCATTGTTTGGAAAGGGCAACCCGGATCAGCTCTTCTTACCGAGGGGAGGAGGAGGGGAGGAGAAAGATGCAGTGTTCTCCTCCTTTTAGGGGCCATATTTCTCCATATTTCTCCCATGTTTCCACCGGTGCGTATTTGGGGAGGTAAAAAAAAAAAAGCGCGTCGATTTCCAAGATGATGCGCTTTAAGTGGCTTTTGTTTGGAGAGAGTGCAAGCCTTGTGATCAGCCAGCAAGCAAACCCTTGCTGGCTGATCCTCACAGCCGTGTGCACACCATGTAGTGTAGGGAGGATGGGTGGGGGAGGAGGAGGAGGAAGAGGAGGAGGAGGAGGAGGTCTCCACAGCCCGCAGTGCGTTTTGTCTTGCATGCTTTTCATGCGTAAAACTTGAAACCAGATACTTTTGTTTAAGCTGCACGGGAAATAAAATGATGTTGTTGTTGTTTGGTTAAATGCATATTTTGTGCAGAGAAGGCATGCATGTGTGTGGTGGAAAGCCAGGCTTGGATATGGAGCACTATGTGTTGTTTGTGCGTCCTGTTTTGAGTCCTCGTCCCCGGGCTGTGAGAGAGGAATCCCGGGCTGGCTTTGCAGCTCCGCCTGTCGTGGGCGATGGTTTATTTTGGAGGTTCCACCTTTTTTGGGGATTTGCAATGACTGTAGGCTGCAGGGATTGGCTCAAGTGTCCACAAAGAGGGAGGGACACGAGTGCAAAAAGCAGACTCCCTCCTACAAAGTCACGTGTTTACCAGACTCCAGGAAGTGGCTTGTTTGTGGGTCGAGCTTAGGTGAAATCTAAATAGATGCAATAACAGTGTCTGATGATTGGATGTGGTCTGCATGGTTAGTGTAAGTCAAGTAGATACTGCGTTATGTTGTATTTGTACAACAAGGTGCTTTGTATCCTTAATTAGGGTAGATACAAATACTATTGTTGGAGTAATTGTACTTTATTTAATATTTGACATGTGCATTTATTGTACAGAGAGTGGTGGAAGAAGTATTCAAATTTTACCTATGAATAAAACAAGTCATAACACATGTTTAAATACTTTTGTTTCAAGTAAAAGTTATTGTATAAATGTTTACTTGGAAAGTAAAAAAAAGTATAATCACCAAAAATACTTTCAGTATCAAAGTAAAGCACCTAGAATACAGAATGGCCCCTTTAAAGATGCTTTACTATTTTACTGTATTATGTTGTATTTGTACAACAAGGTGCTTGGTTGGCTAAATTAGTGTCAAAAGTAACAATATATTGATCTATATATACATGTATGTATATGTATGTATTATAATCAGGGCCCGATTACCAAGTGCCACAAGGTAATAATGTTAATTCCTGCAGAGAGTCCTGTGTCAAAATCAAGTTTTATGAGCTTTATTATAGGGGTTCTCAAAGAAGTTATTCAGGGCCAAGAAAATAATTATTATTATTATTTTATATACAGTACCAGTCAAAAGTTTGGACACACCTTCTCATTCAACTACTTTGAAGAATGTAAAATATAAAACATATTCTGGTTTGTTGAGCATTTGTTTGTTTACCACATAATTCCATATGTGTTCCTTCATAGTTTGGATGTCTTCAATATTAATCTACAATGTAGAAAAAAATAAAGAAAAACCATTGAATGAGAAGGTGTGTCCAAACTTTTGACTGGTACTGTATATATCTATTAAAATATGATACACACACACAACATAAACACAATAAAAGTGATGGTGCAAGTGGACATTATTTATTCAGCATTCATTATTGAAGGGACAGAGACATTAAATAACAAATGCCATTTAATAAACATTAAAGTTTAGTTTGTCTTTGTGTGTGTGCTTTGACACTATGAGAGGAAATATCTGCACAATGATTATCTATTAGTGTGTTATTAACACATGGAGAGTGTGAGAGAAGGCACAACATACTGCAGTTACCCCCATATGGATGTATTTATATATATATTATTTATATATATTATTTATATATATATATAATGCAACATACTTATTCTTTATAATTTGTAAACTGTTTGTGACACATTCACTGTTTTGTTTCTGCAAGATTGTATTCACAATAATAATAACTTTATTTATATAGCATCTTTTTAAAAACAAAGTTTACAAAGTGCTTCGACAGACAAGCCAGCAAAACAGTGCAATAGAAGAAACATTAGGATAAAACTAAACTAAGAAACAAAATGAAATAACAAGTGAAAGTTTAGTTTGTCTTTGTGTGTGTTAAAAATCTTTGACACTATGAGAGGAAATATCTGCACAATGATTATCTATTAGTGTGTTATTAACACATGGAGAGTGTGAGAGAAGGCACAACATACTGCAGTTGCCCCCATATATGTTAAAAAGTCTCCAACATTATTATTACAATAATCATATTATAGAAATTGCCCCATGTCATTATAAAACAAATGGATGTTAAAGTGTGCTCTAGTCTCCCAACTCCTTTATTATTTAGTTTTATTATTATTGAACTTTGTTTTTAATAATCATATTATAGAAATACAAAAAAAAAACAGTATTTTTAATAAGTTTGCTCCATATTATTGAAGGGACAGAGACATTAAATAACAAATGCCTGCATTTACCCCCATATGGATGTTAAAAAGTCTCCCAACTCCTTTATTATTGTTATTATTACAATAATCATATTATAGAAATACAAAAAAAAGTATTTTTTGTTTGCATAATTGTGTAGGATAAATAAAAACCCCCTGCATGTCACTTATAAAACAAATAAAAGTCTAAATTAAAGTGTGCTCTAACACAGGCGGGACTGGTACATTGTCGCGCTTCAAATCAAAATGGGCGTGCATGGTGTGGCTATGCGAGAGAACCCTTGATTGACAGTTCGAACACCCAACCCGGCGTCATCGCCCCGCCCCTTCCGCGGAGTCGCTCGAACGAACCGACCAATAGCGTCGCAGAGGGGGCGGGGCTTGGTGATGTAGCCCCGCCCTCCTCTCAGAGCTCACGGAGCGGAGATTGTTTTCCACTTTGCAGCAGCTCGACTTTGTTTATTTTAACCCCACACGCCGCTGATAAAGTCACTACCCGTCACTGTGGCATCTCCACAACTAACTACCCCCACTTGGATAACGGATTAACACAGCAGCACTCGAGATCTTGGGGTGAGTTCGGCTGGGTTCATTCAGCATGCTAACTCCCGCTAGCATACGCGTTAATAAGTTCCTCCACATGTCGCTGGATCCGATATAAGTTACCCCAAAAAATGCACCCGACAGAGCAGGCTGGGCACCAGGCAGCCCGTTTTGGAGCCACGCCAGATCTTGGCTGCGTGCGCGGCGTCGGGGACTCACACTCGTGTTGTTTACATTAGCATAGCAGCTAGGTATGCTAACTGTCGTAAAAAAAAAAAAAAAAAGAAACAAATAAACGTCACGTGTGCTATTAAACTCAACAGGCAGCAAAACAGCCAGTAAGACGACTACACCACCACCACCCCACACTTCCCAGTTCCCCCAGTTAAACGTGTGTGTGTGTGTGTGTGTGTGTGTGTGTGTGTGTTTGCAGCGACCCTGCGCCACGCTCTAAATGGCGGGCGTCTGCCGTAACTCGAGGTCGGTGCTGCTGTTGCCAGGGCCGTAAAGGGGATGGTGAGTGAGTCGCCGTTGACGACTAACTAGCCTGGCAACGGACGCAAGCGCGCGACTAGAATGTTGAGCGTTCCGGGAGCGTCTCGAGACCATTGTGTCACTTTTTTGTTGCTCGCGTGATGAAACGTGAGGTTAAAGGTTTTTCTTCTTCTTTTTTCTGTCGTAGGCTGTCTGTATGACGCGCAGTCTGTATGACGCGCAGTCTGCTCAGCCAATGAAATGCGTTCAATGCAAGTTAACGTTTAGATGCAGATATCATTGACAAGCAAAGGGTTATTGGGTTAAATTAAAGCTTTTTATATTTATTTATATATATATTATATTATATATATTTATTTATATATTTATATTTATTTATTTATATATATTTATTTATTATTTATATATATTTATTTATATATATATATATATATATTATATTTATTTATATATATTATTTATATATATATATTATTTATTTATTTATATATATATATATATAGATAAGATATATATATAATTTATTTATTATATCCCGCATATATATATATATTGCAAGCTTATAATATATGTTTATATATATATTTATATATATATTTATTTATATTATATATTTATTTTATATATATATATATATATTTATATATATGCAACATACTTATTCTTTATAATTTGTAAACTGTTTGTGACACATTCACTGTTTTGTTTCTGCAAGATTGTATTCACACAAATAATAATAACTTTATTTATGTAGCATCTTTTTAAAAACAAAGTTTACAAAGTGCTTCGACAGACAAGGCAGCAAAACAGTGCAATGGAAGAAACATTAGGATAAAACTAAACTAAGAAACAAAATGAAATAACAAGTGACAATCAAATAAATGAACAAAATCAAGTAAAATAGGTAAACATAAAATAGTAAACGGATATAAGATAAAATACTAAAACCAATTAAAAGGACACATTAAAACGACGACATCACACAAAAGCCATTCTGTAAAAATGTGTCTTAAGAAGTGATTTAAAAGAGCGCCCAGAAACACAAGTCTTCAAATAATTAAGCAGTTATTAATAACAAGGAGGGGAACTGTATGAAAGGTAATCATTTCATGGTCTTTTAGTAGGTCTTTCTGAAAAAATTAACTTAAAAAATCCAAAGAAAGAGATTATGTACACAAACATATATGAGACAGTCCATTAAAGGAGCAAAAGCTGTATATTGTTGTTTAACGGTGCTCTCCTCCTCCCTATCTGCTTACTTTCCCCTAAATATCTCCCTCCAATCTGCTCATGCACACACAAAGTTTCCTTGTTTTGCCTACTGTTGCTCCACCATCTCTGCAGCAGTCCTCTGGTGACGTAGCTGCTCTGCTGTTGAGCACGTCTCCTGCGTATATTGGCAGAGAGTTTCGGGACGTCTGCAAGTTCAAACAGAAGTGTAATCAGACACGCACAATCTTCATATTATGTCATCGTGACACTGACTTAGTTCCCGCAAAAAACGTCTCCAAAAGTACAACACAAACTGACATGCGCTATAACAAGTCAATGAATCAATATGCTCCCATGTAATTTAGCTCTGCAAACCCTCGGGCGTCTTTTTGCCACCAAAAGCATTGGTTGTTTCATTGGCTTTATGGTCAGAGACCATGGAACCATTCTCTTCCCAAGCCAAACAGTCAGAAAAGGCTCTCTGGCTCAGCGTGTAACCATAAATTCATCGTGAAGTACAAAGAAATCAAATAACTGCCATATGCTCCTGCACAAAGTACTGAATGAAATCAAAAGAGGCAGATTTAATGGCTTCTCATAACTGCCAGTTAGAAATAAGGTCCATATGCTTGTTTATTCGCAGGTCTCTCAGCTCTTACGAGAATGAGTTCATAATGAAGCGGCGACTGGAGGATCAGGAAACGGTTTTTGCGTCCCAGCAGCGGCGCCTCGCTGGCAACCCGGAGGCCTTCCAGCATCGCGTCCTGGCCCCTGCTCCGGCCCCGGCGGTGTATGAGGCCGTGTCCGACAGCATGCAGCCCACAGCAGGCGTCCAGTACTCCGTCCCCCAGGGATACCAGGTATACTCCGCTTGTGAACTGCAGATTTGTTTAAAGCTTACTGTCATTTTAATCCTGTTTGTGTTGCCTGTCAGAGACTAAAGCTCTGTATTTCTTCTATCCTGTAAACCGCCATCATGTCTCACTTTTTACAAAGATAAATTGCTGTACATGCCTATTGTTTATGGTGATTTAAATAAATGTCAAAGTGCTATCCATCATGTCTAACCAGATATCCTGAAGTTAACTACTTGCCGTCATTGTCACAGGTATCTCTACTTTCCCAGGTTGCCAACGTCGCCCAGAACAGTGGCGGGCATGGGCACACCCCGAGCCCAGCCGTCCACAGCGGGTCCCACCACCACAGCCCGGCAGTCCAGTCCCATGGGCCCTCAGTGATGTCGGGGCACGGCCATACCGCTGCTCCACAAGCCTCCGCACAGGGCCAGCAGTTCCAGAGGCTCAAGGTCAGTCCACCTGTTCTTGTTTTGACAGAATCTCACAGATGTCGCGACAAATGGGGAAACCTGCAAATGTCAAGGAATTTTATACAAATGTTATTAGAGGTTTTAGGGACATATGTGTATTTTTAACCTTGTAAGATGTTTAGTTGATTTGTTGGTTTCGAGTAGTTTAAGCACATTTTCTGGTGGCTGGTTCACCTGTTTTACACAAAGATCTGATTTTCCCCCTAAACCCTATTTGTTTCTAGACATGAAGATGGTTCACAGGGAAGCATTTAACCAAAAGCATGCTGTCATATTAATGAACATTTTAAACTTTGGGTAGATTATTAATTTATTTATATACTGCTTTTTTCCCCAGTGCCTGTCAAGATTTCAAAATGTGATGGTGGGGTTAATGGTCACTGTTGATTTGTTAAATGAAGTTATGGTTCTTTTACTGTATGAATGTTTCAGAATCAGGGCAATGCTGACAATAGTAAACGTAGAAGTAAAAATAAGCTTGAACGGTTGATGAAATTGTCTTCTCCTCTTCTCTGTCCCAAAGGTAGAAGATGCTCTGTCTTACTTGGATCAAGTGAAACTGCAGTTTGGCAACCAGCCTCAGGTCTACAATGACTTTCTGGACATAATGAAAGAGTTCAAGTCTCAAAGGTGAGGACACTCTTTTGATTTTTACAGAAACAAATACCATAAATCTCATTCCTATGTGTCCCAAAAAACATGAAAAGTCTTTGACTTGACTTTCATTTTTTTGCCTCCACAAAGACAATTAGCATATTTTCACTGACCTCCTTTGCTGCTAACAGCCAGTCCGTTCTGTAACAGATGGTAGCTAAAAGTTTGCATTTGTTCACAGCAATCTGAAGTTCAAAGGTTACAAGCTGCTCTTGGTTTGGTAAAACTCTCAATGCCCCACAATGTGGGCAGCTTTTGAATGCACTCTGAGTAACATCCCAGGTAATGCAGGATGGTAGTTGATGCAAGAAAGTTACAGCCTGACAGATAGGGAAAATATATGCAGATGACTTTATGACTGATAATATAAATATACAACCAAGAGACATGTGAGTTAGTTTGTTCTTCAAATAGAAACATAAGTCAGAAAGAGCTGATAACAATCATTTTACTTCAAAACAACTTCACATTCAGTTTACTAACAGTTCCACAACAACAGCTTTGTTAAGGCTACATTTGTTCTTCAGCAGCTAAAAGCATTATTTTTCCATTCCGTGAATGATCAGAGAGCATGATAACTAGAAGCTCTGCATGAGTTTCTGTGAGTTTGAGGATTTAGTCTAAACTTTTAGTCATCTTTAAAGTTGTGTAATCAAATTGTGCAATCAGCTAAATCCATAATATGTAAATGATCCCAGAATCTAAGGACAGGTTTATGCTTTTCCGAGCAAGTGTACCAATATTTACATGCAGAGGCTCCATAGATAGTCCCACCATAACTGAAAAAAGTAAATATTAATTCAAGCTTTGTTGGATTTCAATATTGGTTGGCTTTGATGCCTTCGTTTTTTCTCCATGTACTAGATGCTGATGAAGTTTGATACAGTAAAAAGCAATAACAGAATATAGATTCAACAATCGTTCACTGACTTATAAAATAATTCCTACACTGTGGACATAATTGAACAGACAAGCAAACTTGTGAAACGGTTTGTGACTGGCAGGATGACAGCACATTTGAATTTGTTCTGTTCATTTTTTCTCCCCCAGTATTGACACCCCCGGGGTCATCAGCAGAGTGTCACAGCTCTTCAAAGGTCACCCCGACCTCATCATGGGCTTCAACACCTTCCTGCCGCCTGGCTACAAGATCGAGGTCCAGCACGCTGACCTAGTCAACGTGACCACGCCTGGTCAGATCCACCACATCACGCCGCATGGCATTTCAGTCCAGAACATCCCCATAACGGGGGCAGCTAACCAACATCCGCCCCAGCTCCCGTCTGCTGCGACCACCACCGCCCCGCCCCTTCTGACACAGCCCACCCCTGCCAAGATGAGCAAGGTGAGAAAGTGACAAACAATACAAAAAAGCCCATCACTCTATATATATATATATATTTATATTATTTTTTTTTTCTTATTCCCATCGCCACAGGTTTAAAAAAGTTTAACAAATCTGATGTTTTGTGTTACAAACTTTTCATTTTGTGGCCCTTCCCAGCCTCTTCAGCCCCAGGCCTTGACCCCGAGCAGTCAGAGCAATCCGTCCATCCCTGCGTACGCCTCTCCTCGCTCCCCGCCCATGCAGCTCCACCTGCCCCTCAGCGGGACCCCCACCGGGCCGCCCATGCAGAACAACCAGCCCGTGGAGTTCAACCACGCCATCAACTACGTCAACAAGATCAAGAACCGCTTCCAGGGCCAGCCCGACATCTACAAAGCTTTCCTGGAGATCCTCCACACGTACCAGGTCAGTGACTTGCGGCAGAAAGGCACAGTGATTGAGTTGGTATGAGGTACTTTCAATGCAGAAAAAGTCCTTATTCTTCTGTGGTCTGTGGGGAAGTGTCAGCACATAGCAGTGACTATCTGGTGTGGTTAACATTGTGATTCGTCAGCCCTAAATAAGTTGTTAACAGAGAATATAGCAGACCTCTGGGTTCTTACAAATGTCATCACATTTAGGGAGGAGCCACATAAATCTTCTGAACTAAACTTTCTAATTCAAGAAAACACAAACAAGCTGATCTTGAGCACAAAACACAATATGTTTATGTGCATTACTCATGTTATTTGCCTCCAAGAATCTATGTGCTTATGTGAATGTGCTGCACGATTCTGGGCCAAACTGTTATTGCAACATACATTTTTCTGCGACATGAAAGTGCAGCTCTAGTGTTAAGTGCAGAAACATTACGTAGTGTATACTTCCTGTTTTAAGGAAGGAACCGATTGACCTCATTTTTCTAATGAAACCATTTTCACTGATGAAACTTGAAATGCTGCCGTTTCAGTAACATGACCTTGTCCAAAGTGAGCTTTACAACATATCATTGTTTGGGCCTTTTGGGTGCAGCAACACAACCCAATTCTCAACACTTTTTCAATTAATAAGGAAATCTGCAACACCCTTATTTTACTCAGTTTCAGCAGTAAGTTAACAGTGAACTTGTGCTTGTCCACTACAGAAGGAGCAACGTAATGCTAAGGAGGCTGGTGGAAACTACACACCGGCTCTGACGGAGCAGGAAGTGTACGCTCAGGTGGCAAGACTCTTCAAGAACCAGGAGGACCTGCTCTCAGAGTTTGGACAATTTCTCCCTGACGCCAACAGTTCGGTGGTGAGCAGAGACCCTTCTCTTCACTTTAGTGCAGAAGTTAAAAGTTTTAGAATCGGGCTGTTTCTTTCATATTCAGATACTTTATACCAGTTAAACATTGTGCATTCAACCTTGTTTCTAAACATTGACCTCCTGGAGAAATCCCATTGTATCTTCATGTACCCTCGGCTTAATCAGTGTTGTGTTTTCCTCATAGCTGCTAAGTAAGACCACAGCTGAGAAAGCAGAGTCTGTACGGAACGACCACGGTGGCACTGCCAAAAAGCTGCAGCTCAACAACAAACAGAGGCCCAATCAGAACGGCTGCCAGATCCGCCGTCATCAAGGTCCAGGGACCACACCCCCTGTCAAGGTACACGCATGCATCCTCACATACCGCTGAAGCTATAGTCGACTCCTGTTTCCTTCTTATTTCCTGTCAGTTGTTTTTTTTAAATGACTGACCCGATGTCTTCTTGTTGCTATTTTGGTGACGCTGCAGAAGAAGCCCAAGTTACTGAGTTTGAAGGATCCCTCGGTGGCAGATGCCACAAAGCATGGAGTCGGAACAGAATCTCTGTTCTTTGAGAAGGTGAGTTTTTTATTTTTTTATTGTGTGCTCTGTTTTATCTTTGTGTTTATGTGAAAAGCAAACAGTCATTAAATGAAAGGATATAAACACAGGATATGAAGGAAGAAAGCAATCATAAAGTCAAAGCAGAAGCTTGGAAAAGCAAAATAGAGACTTTAGGGAATATTAACAAGAATTAACCTCAGAAAGTAAAACTGTTTACTTTTTATTTGTCTTGTCAAGTATCTTATAGTGGTTATCTAATAAAGTTTAACATTTAACCTTCTTAAAATCTTCAAATAGTGACTACTGTTAAGTCAAACTTTCCAAGATGACTGCAGCCTGGTTGTGTTAAGATATTTTGGTTATTTTCTGTTCTTCTACTCGGCTTTGTCACTTTCTGTTCCAACATTTTATTTCTCACTTCAGGTGCGAAAAGCCTTGCGAAGTGCAGAGGCCTACGACAACTTCTTGCGGTGTCTGGTCATCTTTAATCAGGAGGTGATCTCCAGGGCTGAACTAGTGCAGCTGGTGCTGCCCTTTTTAGGGTGAGTAATCAGTCGTCTCACCTGGAAAAATACTTCTTTTTTACAGTTCACTTTAAACATCGTACATGTTTTTTCACTTGATTCTGTTATACAGAAAATTCCCCGAGCTGTTCAACTGGTTTAAAAACTTCTTGGGATATCGGGAAATGTCCCACATCGAAGCGTATCCTAAGGAACGGGCAACCGAGGGCATCGCCATGGAGATTGATTATGCTTCCTGTAAGAGACTCGGTTCCAGTTACAGAGCTCTGCCCAAAAGCTATCAGCAGCCCAAGTGCACGGGCAGAACTCCACTTTGTAAAGAGGTAAGAGCGGAAAATAAGAGAGGAAAAACTAAAAGTAAAGAAATAGATTTGGAAAATATTGTCATAAACCATGTTGTTTGTGTTTTATAAGTCAAGTTTTTGTTTTAAACCTTATGTTTTCTAATTACAAGATGACTTATCTTGATGTAAATGTAAATAGATGAGATTTGTTTTATTCAATTTAAAGACGGCATGATTGTTTCTTCCTTGTCCAGGTCTTAAATGACACCTGGGTCTCCTTCCCCTCCTGGTCTGAGGACTCCACGTTTGTCAGTTCCAAGAAGACTCAGTACGAGGAGCACATCTACCGATGTGAGGACGAGCGCTTTGAGGTGAGCAGGAACATTAAACATGTACAACTTGTCTGTTGATGTCGACACAGGGGTGAAAAAAAGCTGTTGCATTTTCCTCCTCCAGGATTTCTCTCTTTTAAAATTCCCCTGAACAAAGAATTTTGAATTACAACAGTGGAATTGCTCAAAAGTACATAAGAATATTACACAGCGGCCATTCTTAACAGGTGTGCCTCAGGGCGCCATCTAGGGGACCCCGGAGGTACTGCCATATGGTTTGATTAAATAAAGAATATATATATTTTTAATAATATACAAATGTGATCAAGAATTCACATAAATGTTACATTTGAAACGTTGTTTGAAATATGCAATGAAACGTCCACTGGAGCTCAAAAAGTATTTTCCCCCATAGACCACTATTGTAAAAGAGACGTCTTTAAACTGTTGACAGGCCACCTCCAGCTATAAACATTTAAAAGTCACTTTTTCCGAATGATGTCACAGCTGAACTGTTTGCTCGTTCCTGTAGCTCAGCTTGGCCATGATGGGTTTGCAACTACTTCACATATTCAGTGGGCGCCCCATAACATTGGAATTAACCCCGAAGCTAGAAATATTTTTGGCGTATGCACCAGTCAAACAGTTCTAATTGAACTATAAAGGCGCAATCTTAGAGTCTGATATCCAATTCTAATATACATCCATGTTTTGCCACTGTTAGCTAGCTAACATTCCTTTGAATGCAGCAACACAAAATGGAATGGTTCCAGAATCAGAAACAGTGATGTGGGAAACGACCCTGCACTAGTTAAAGCTCCAAAGTGTGTTGTGAGGAAATATGACCCTGAATACATTCCATTTGTATGCATAATGGTAGGTAGTGATGGGTGAGGGCAAGCAGATGTTTAATGTGGTCATTACAGCTGACAGTGGCATTACACGTTTTTGTTTTTTTCTTATTTATTTGCGATGTTGGTCCTCAGAATTTTTTAAACAGAGGTTGTAAGTTACAAAAAGTTGGGACACGTTAAACAATATGATTTTATTAAAAATAAAGGACATTCATACACAGCAATGAATATTAAAAACCACCGTTTTCTTCTCGCCCACTAGTTGGATGTAGTACTGGAGACCAACCTGTCGACCATCAGAGTCCTGGAGACGGTACAGCGGAAGTTGTCCCGCATGTCAGCCGAGGAGCAGGCCAAGTTCCGCTTGGACAACACGCTGGGCGGCTCTTCAGAGGTCGTACACCGCAAAGCCATCCAGAGGATATACGGAGACAAGGCGCCCGACATCATCGATGGCCTGAAGAAAAACCCTGCTGCTTCTGTCCCCATCGTGTTGAAGAGGTTAGAATCAAACCAACCCCTGAACAATGTTTTTTTTTTTAATAAGCTGATGTGTATTTGGGTATGGAAGCATTTTTTTTGTGTCGAGATTCCTTTTTAACTAGAGTTCTATCGTGTAGTTTTGAATATGGTGAAGAGTCACTGAGGTGAACATACGCAGACATAAACATGTGATTCACAGGCTCTTTGTTTACATGGATGAGTGTACAACTGCTTCCTTTGGGGCCTGACTGAGGTGATGAACCACAGCCCATAAACTTACAAATTCCACACAGGGACGGAAAAGCCAATATAATGTTGAAGTGGTAGATTTAAAAAATGGCTCCAGAGATTAAATCTGTGCTTTTGTATTCCATGTTCTCCATCAATGTGGAAGGATTTGAAAAGAAGAGTCCAATAACGCTTTAATTTAGCACCAAAGTCTGAAATGCATCATGTTGCATCAGACTTTAGAGTCGTGTGATTATGTAAAGTAACAAAAGTGACACTGAATGCTCTGCCATTGTGTGTGTGCACATGAATCACCTTTCGCCTTCTCTTCTAACCAGGTTAAAGACCAAGGAGGAGGAGTGGCGGGAAGCCCAGCGAGGCTTCAACAAGATCTGGATGGAGCAGAACGAGAAGTATTACCTCAAGTCTCTCGACCATCAGGGCATCAACTTCAAACAGAATGACACCAAAGTGCTTCGATCCAAGTCCCTGCTGAATGAAATCGAAAGCATTTACGATGAGGTAAGTTTCTCTCCACAGTACCTGTGGGCAGTACCACCACTAAAATCTGAATTAACAGCCCATGTTAGCGTTTAGCTTATATAATGTCGTGTTTTTAAATAACATAAACCACTTTAGGAAACTGTATCTCAAACAGGAAATTACTGATTGTAGTAATTTCCTGTTTATCTCAATGTTGGCATCACAAACAAATCATTTATTCTGCGTATCCAAAACTCTGACATGTCGCTTTGTTCTTGCCTTGCAGCGCCAGGAGCAGGCATCCGAGGAGAACGCCTCCCCTCCCACAGGCCCCCAACTGACGCTGGCGTACGAGGACAGCCAGATCCTGGAGGACGCCGCAGCGCTCATCATCCACCACGTCAAGCGGCAGGCCGGCATTCAGAAAGAAGACAAGTACAAGATCAAACAGATCATCTACCACTTCATCCCCGACATGCTGTTCTCCCAGCGGGGCGAGCTCTCCGACGTAGAGGAGGAGGAGGAGGAGGAAGAGGAGATGGACCTGGAGGAAGGCGCGTCCAAAAAGCACAACGGCGTCCCCGGCAGCGGGAGCCCCACCAAGTCCAAGCTGCTGTTCAGCAACACGGCGGCCCAGAAGCTGCGCGGCTCCGACGACGCCTACAACCTCTTCTACGTCAACAACAACTGGTACATCTTCCTGCGGCTGCACCAGACGTTGTGCTCGCGTCTGCTGCGGCTCTACGGCCAGGCGGAGAGACAGATCGAGGAAGAGGTCAGAGAACGGGACTGGGAGAGGGAAGTCCTGGGACTGAAGAAGGAGAAGAACGATAATCCAGCCATCCAGCTGAGACTGAAGGAGCCCAGTGAGTAAAAACAGACGGACCTACACATGATTTATGTTCTTAAAGGGACATATTTACCTCTTGCCTGGAGTGTTATATCTCACTCTAGATTAGTTTGGTGTGAGTTGCAGAGTGTTGGAGATAACTGCCATAGAGATGTCTGCCTTCTCTCCAATATAATGGAACTAGAAAATATGTGAAAAACTCAACAGCAAAGTCACTTGCAGAAACTCAAGATAATCCCCCGACCTCGTTGTGAGCAGTTTCACGTAGGAACTATTTTCTTTCTACCAAACCATACTTAATACTGCTAGCTCACCTAGCACCAATGAGCTAGCTAACGTTACAGCTCAGCCGAGGAGGACGCTGTTAATGTTTGCATCTCACGCTTTCACGAGGCTCTCTCCACGTGTAGGTGCACGCTTCCTTCTCCGATTTGATGGAGTTGGTTCCTACAAGAAACAGTTTACGGCAAGGTCTGGGGATTATCTTGAGTAACAGGATCATGATTTCTGGAAAGAAACATTGCTGTTGAGATTTTTTGACTGTATTTGTTTTTTGTCCATCATTTTTGAGAGAAGGCAGACATCTCTATGTCTAATATCTCCAACAACGGTCCCTTTTAATTTAACCAGACTGCAATTTAAAACGTTTTTCCATTGAGGACGGAGCATAAATCCTCTATTTCCATTGACTTTTCGGCCACATTCCTTTTCTCTTACGCATGATTCCTCTTTCTTTCTAGAGGAAAAGTATTTAAAACACATTTGTAGGATTAATGCGAACAATGGACAGTGCAAGACAAAAATTTGTTTTATTGAAACTGATAATTAAACAAAAGCATGAATGAACATAAATTGACAGAAATAGTGAATAAACAAAACTAAAAACGTATTCAAATATAAAAACCTGAATATTTAACCAGGGAATCTCTCAGATTCGGAGCACCGCTTGCCAAAGACGATTGATTGAAATGCCGCCAATCTTTCTGTCATGTGCGGAGCCAAGCATCCTTCTGATTTTCTTTTTATGTAACATTTCTTCTCTCCAGTGGACATTGAGGTGGAGGATTACTACTCAGCCTTCTTGGAAATGGTGAGGAATTTGCTGGATGGAAATATGGAGGCCTCTCAGTACGAAGACTCATTGAGGGAAATGTTCACCATTCACGCTTACATCGGCTTCACAATGGACAAGCTCATCCAAAGCATCGTCCGGCAGGTCAGCATCTGTTTGTTCTCTCACCTCCAGATTTCTTGTGTCATTTGGCGGCCACATAAAGCCTCCATTACCACAGTGTTCTTACTTTAAGATGTTTTTTCCCCACTTTAAAACAATTCCTTCTCTCCGTCCAGCTCCAGCACATCGTGAGTGATGAGATCTGTGTCCAAGTAACGGACCTCTACCTCTCAGAGAGCACTAACAGCGCCAGCGGAGGAACCATGTCCACCCAGTCCTCGAGGAGCTCTGCGGAGTCCATGTATCAGCGGAGAGCCGAGCAGCTCATGTCTGATGAGAACTGCTTCAAGGTAAATTCATAAAGTTCCCACAGTCACCGGGGAAATTTGGGGAGGTGATGCAATTGGATTACGGGTGATGAAACATTGTGCAGAATATTTGAAAATATGGAAATCGGTTCAATGAAAGTTTATATAAGGAGAAGTTCTTTAATTACTAGTTTTCCACAAAGGCTGCAGATTGCAAAGTGGTTGCTTTGATTAATCCAGATATGGAAATTTGTTTTCTGCAAAGAGGAACCGCCTCTTCTCTACATTGTAAATTTAAACATTAAAACTTCTGAGTGAAATAAAAGCAGGGCTGTGTGTAGTCATCTGTCGATTGGCATCTAAAGCATCTAAAATGAGGTTGAAAAGAATTAACAAATCAGCCGCCCTGTTAAATATGAATGAATATGTTATCTGTAGCTTACCAATTATTAAAACATGATATCGTTACACTGCCCATGTGTAAAAGAAGCTGAAGGCCAACTGTGCATCAAATATTCCTTTTGATGCACTTCCGTTTACTGGCAAAAGCCTGCTCAGTTCACACAACTTTATTCAGTTTTGTCAAAAACTTTCAGGGTCTTCAGGCAGTTACATGAACTCTAGTTTGACTGAAAAGTGAAGTGAGAGACATTTACAAAGTACAGCTTTGAAAAATGTTGCCTTTGTTGTGTTTTTTCTTAGAAGAATAATGAAAAAGACTGCATGACTTCCACAAAAATTCAGGATTTCAACCTAATGCTGCATTTCCACTGCTGATGATACAGCACGGCCCTTTTTCGGTTATCCATCAGCAAAAGACGTAATAGTACCTGGTGCTTTTTCTTTTGTTACCACCTCAGTCGAGGTGTCAAACAAGAACAGGCGTTATTAGAAGGTTGAGTTAAAACACTACAGACCAGTGATTGATGATAGCTCCCACTCTGAGGGTTTATTATCCAAGAAGTAGAGAAAAGGACCTGATACCAGGAGTGAGTCAACACAAACCATGCAGTGGAAATGAGGCATAATATGTTGATGTTGCTGCTACCTGGTTTGCACCTGAGCCCTCTGAGCCCTCAGGACATCCTCGCTTCTTCTTTTTTTTTATCTTTCACACACTGAATAAATTTTGCTTCACACTTGTTTCATTTCTGTCACTTTCTCAGGTGATGTTTTCGAGGAACAGGTCGCAGGTGCAGCTCACGGTGGAGCTGCTCGACACAGAGGAGGAGAACTCAGACGAACCCATGGAGGCTGAGGTAAGAAACTATTTAAATCCTGTCAAAGACTGTCGGGTTTTAAGGTTTTCTTTTTTTAACACACCAGTTAGGCAAATAGAGTCTGTAATGGCTGGCAAAATGACAAAATTCGGAGGACTTTTAGGCCATGATTTTTGGCTTTTCACTAGTCTTGAATTACCAAATTGATGTTTAGTGGAAGTGAATGATTCCCATTTGGCTACTTATGTCACAGTAAGTACTATATTTGAGCATTTACTTCATATTAAATGAGGAAACTAGATTTTCCAGTGAATAAATGCAAATAAAAGTTGTTTTTACATTTTGTCTAGTAAGAGGGTCTACTTTTCCAGCTGGAGTGGAAAAACTAGTAAGGACCTATTGCCAACCTTTTGGTAATACTGGTGTTAGTAGTAGTGTTTATGTACCTGATTTGTGTCTTAATTCTGTATACAATACTTGTCCTTTTTCTGCAGCGTTGGTCTGATTATGTTGGACGCTACTTAAACCCAGATTCCACTACACCTGAGTTAAGGGAGCACCTCGCTCAGAAGCCAGTTTTTCTTCCCAGGTGAGTCATCACATCTGGTCATTTGTTTATGTCAAATATGCAAATATTCTTTTTTTGAATTGTGAAAGCAGTTTTATGTCTTTTGACGCAGAAATAATAGGGTGATGTTGATGGTAAGGAATTTTTATTTTTTACTGCATAACATCAGTGTCTTGCTCAGTAAACTGAACACCTCTACTGTGAAATGTCAATGCAAAAGTCGAAACATGAGTCCTCTTGATTTAAATTAACTCAAATCGATTTGTTCTGACACATTCCTGCTGGCTCTCATTAGTCGCCCTCATCAAGTGTGTCTTTGCGCTCGTAACCAGGAATCTGAGACGGATCAGGAAGTACCAGAAGGGTCGCGAGCAGCTGGACAAAGAGGCCTGCGAGGGCGGCAAGAAATCCCTAGAAAAGGAGAAGATGGAGTGCATGTTCAAACTCAACTCTTACAAGATGGTGTACGTCTTTAAGTCTGAGGATTACATGTACAGACGCACTGCGCTGCTGAGAGCTCACCAGGTATTCACTGCTTTTTCCTGCTGCTATTACCTGGATCATCACTGACCTCCAAATGACTTCCTCTGTTATTCTGCTAAATGGATTTTGACTTAACTCCCTTACTGTGTTAAAGGTGCAGAGGAGCAATGAAGGTGTTATTGATTTGATTCTGCGGTTTGACCTTTGTAAAAATCCAATGTGCCTTTTTATTAAAAATTCACAAAAAATACATTTAGCCGAGCGACAGGTTTCCTAAAGATTTATAAAACAATAAAAAATATACTTTCACAACATATCATTATCTTGATAATCAGATCTAATTCCCCCAAATATATGCAAAAGTCACAATGTATTGAAAAAGATAGATGTAATCATTTCACAACCTTTTTTTTTTTTTTTTTGATCAAACCAATTCATATTGCTTCAATTCATATTTGTTGGCATTTAGCCTTTAAAAAAACAACATTTTCACTGTGTTCAAAAACAGTTTGCTCTCCCACAGCTATCTAACAGCACCATCAATCAACAACCACAACAAAAATAGATATTTGAAGCTTCATTCAAAAACCTCAGAAGAAGCCGGGATGTTAAAAAAAGAAAAACATTCGGTACAGCCCTACTGTTTTCAGTTCAGGCGCCCTATTGCTCTCGGAAAACACTTTTCCGCTTTCTTGCAGGGAGTTAGATGACAATATTAATATCGCTGTCATATCTAAATATGTAGCTGTTAGCTTAGCTTAGCGAAAAAGCCTGAAAAAGGGTTAACGGCCACCTTCTGCTCAATCCAAAGTTTACTTTTAATCGTACAGATGTGAGAGTGATATACATCTTTGTAGGGTCTTTCCGAAAATGTCACAATATTACTTTAAATGCAGCAAAAACTAGGCTTATATAAGCTCTGTTTATAGAGCGAATAGCCTTATAGAGGCACGTACCATGCTGTTTATCACGGCTGAGCTGACAGTGGATCTTTGGGGCTTTCAGCCACCAGTGAGCTGAGCTCTGATGCAAAATGCTTCTCACAGACACCAACGATTCAGTACATTCAGTGTCGCTTGAGGATTCAGCGTTAAATATATTTTCCTGTCATGTTTTAATCATCTCTAGTCACTTAGGAATCTTATCTGTAGAAGTCATTGTCTAACCACTGAGTATTTCTAACAACATCCCTCTTTTTTCCTCAGTCACATGAGAGGGTGAGCACACGGCTGCACAAGCGCTTCCAGGCCTGGGTGGACACGTGGGCCAAGGAGCACGTCACCCGCGACATGAACGCCGAAACCAACAAGTGGCTGATGGGCAACGCGCGGGAAGGCCTGTTACCCTGCACCACCAGCCGCCAGCCGGAGATCCTTCACTACGTGAACATCAACAAGTACCGCGTCAAATACGGCCCGCCCAGCAAGGCGCCGTAGCCGAGGACAAACAGGAGAGAGAGAGAGAGACTGATTTCTGGGGTTGTTGGGTCTGAGGTCAAACAGGTCAGGAGTAGAGGTAGGGCTGAGGGCTTATTAATGTGTTTTTAAGGTCGACATGGGAGCACAATTAAGCTAGCTACCGTGTACGTTGCACCCGGGGCGGCAGGATTACTGATTTTACCAGCGTTTTTAGCTGGGCCCATTTTTTCGCAGGGGCCTTTTTGGTGCCAAAACATAGGAATCGTCACGACCCAGTCGCAGACCTGAGCTCTTACCAGCACCTCGGAGCCACTTCTCACATCTCTGAGCCTTTTTCTACGAGGCTCAGCGACGTTAAACGGTGAGCCTGTGAAAGATAGAGTGGTGCTTTTTTTGTACTTTTATCACAACTGAGCTTCGGTTTTTCGATTTTTTTCGAAGGAACCATTTTGTCTGAAGCCATCAGAGTAAGCTCTATGGGGATGAATTAAGCATACAGGGAATTCTTTATGATAGTGTTATTCTACAGTATCCGTGGAAAACAAATTGGTGGACAAGTGCACTTATGTAGAAAGAGGAAAACGTTTCAAAAAGTTTTGTTTCCAAGATTGACGGTTTGGACGGGAGCACAACAAAGTCTGAGAGGTCTGGTTCTGACATTCCTGCGTTAAGGCCAAATCACAATTATGAACCTATCACAAGACGGAGCGGGGGTTTACACTTCCTCCTCCGAAACACATGGCAGCATTATTAGAAACTGTGCCTGAGCCCCAAACAGTATTGTCGGGTTAACATCGTATAGCGCTGTTTGCATTTATGTAAAACAACAACCACACAAAAAAAAAAAATCAAAAAGAAGAAAAAAAATTAGCCACACAACACTGTTTGGTCTCAGACTGTAAAATTGTATAGCTTGTGAATGTCAGATACTGACATGTATTCCAGTGTATGTGTTGTGTATATATATATTATATATAGTTCTATTAACACAAATGATCCTCGCCGCCCTGGAAGTCAACCTTTTTAAAATGCCCTCCACCAATACACCAGCTTGTACACACACACACATACATAAACAAACACACACACACACACATACATAAACACACACACACACACACATGTTCGTCTCATTCTGGGAGGACTGTCCACATGCCGTTCACGTTGTAAATACACTGTATATAGTCTCAGACTTTTTATGACAGATCTGTGTTGTCGTGCTAGTAATACTTTCCAAGCTTACTGTGGACTTTAGTGATAAATGGCTAAAGTTAGTATGTATATGAAAAAGACAAATGCAAGACCATTTATTACAGTTTTTACCAAAGGGAGTTGATTATAAAAATAGCTGTTTTTTTCCCCCCCTTTGTGTGTTCCTTTATGTCCTTTCTTTTTAATTTTCTGTAGTAAAAAAAAAAAAATGTGGAAAAGTAGAAATGTATCCAGGTCTTTCCGTTTTTATATCTGAGAAATAACTTCAGTTTTTTCTTCTGAATGTGACATTTGGTTGGTAAACAAACAAAAACAAATCACTGCCCCCCCTTTTTGACAACCGACACCGTCCGTGGTGATGCTGGGACTCTTTTCATTGGTCCTCAGATGAATAAGACTCCACAACGGTCTTTACCGTGTGATGCACACTTCCCTCCCTGGATAGATTTCTGCTGCAAACATCACCCACACACACCATATTTTTGATAATGGAAGAAGTCACACATGAGCATGTCTTTAGTCCCTTTATTTAGACATTATTTAAAGTAATAATAAAAACGATATTTGTAGCCTACGGAGAACTTTGTGGAGTTGTTGATTGACTTATTTTTTCACACTTAACCTTCAGTGAACTGGCAGGAAAACCGAAAGAGAACTTTTTTAACAAACACACAATAGATATACACAGATTAGTCTTGGTTTTCTTCTCAGATACAGTATTGACATTTTACTTTACTGGTACTCAAGACTACAAGAAGCAAACAGGCCTCATTCACATCCGTTAATGATGAATTATAATTAGTAGGTAGGTAAGTAGTAACAGCACACAGATTGTTGACTTTTAACCAGCAGTTACAGTATACTAAAACCAGCGCCACAGTGTATTCATTGATGTACTAAATGTGCAGAATCTGTCAACTATATCCACTTTTTCCTGAAAAGTCTTAAAAAGCACTGAAGTAAGTTTCTTTAAAAAATGCCTTAGAAGTTATTGAAAGTCATTTGTTTCAGTTACAAAGGTCTGGAATATTTTCCTCTTGACTGCTGTTGGCAATGATGTTATTAAATATTTTTGTATCAGATTGTATATTTAGTTGGATTGGACTGTGTATTGTGACGGCAGAAGGCTGCGTTTCACTCAGCTCAGAGTCCGCTGTGTTGCACCGCCATGTTTCTACAGTAGCCCAGAACGGACAAACCAAACGCTCGAGATGGGGCAATTCTCGTTTTGGAGTCACATAGCTCTCCGACACACTGGAGAAGTTTCAGTTGGTTGCCATCTCCCAACTCACCACTAGATGCTGCCAAATCCTTCACACTGGACCTTTTAAATTAAGTAATATTATTAAATCAGTAAATTTATCCATCCATTTTCTGCTGCTTTTCCAGATCAAGTTCACATTAATTGAATAAATTACAAAAGATAAATTATAAATTATCATGAGAATTTATATATATACTGCTTGGAAGTACTAAAAAATGTGATATGTTAATGAATAATTCTAGTTCATGTTGTCCACAATGGTTTTCCATCATAACTGTTGTTGAACCCTCAGAAACAATGATTTTATTCCCAAAATATTTGAAGACATGCAGACAAAGAGGATAAAGAAAAATTGTTACAGTACAAATGTGGTCTTACGTGAAAACCTCCATCGAATCATGTATTCCCTTTAGGATCCTACAGAGGGAGGCCTCCAACTGTCCACAAACAGGAAGAGCTCCTTGCATTTTACACATACAGTATTGTGAATTTAAACTTCCTTGACTATGAATTGAAAACATCTAATGAATTCATTACAGGTTATGGCAAGCCTTTCAAAAGGGATTTTTTTCATTGAATGAAACAAAGAAAATCAGCAAACCTGCACATTTAAAAAGCAAAAATGTATTTAATCTAAATTGATGCTGGTATATCATGCTAACTTTTACTAAATACATATTTCACTTGTTCAGAATCTGGCAAAATTTTACTTAAATATACTTTGAAATAAATAATAATAATGTTATTTGTAACTTTATGATAACCATCCTCTTACTCCTTATTCTCAAACAATAATAAATATATTAATTTCTCACATTATTAGTGACCTGAGAGATGTGACAGTGCTGTTAATAGAAACGGGATGAATGTCTATTTGCCGCTTTGTGTGAGATCCAGATCTGCTGGGAAACTGGCCTCTGGTCAGTCCTCCATGGGTGGTCCCACATACTGTACAGTGAGAGAGCTGAACATATCCCCAAACCCAAACGTCACCTCCCTTACAGTACCTTTAAGCTTTCATCCCCTTAACAAAACACTCAAAGACACACACACACACACACACACACACACACACACACACACACACACACACACACACCCCCCCTTTACTCACTTGGCCGTCATGGTGCTGAGGCCCTGACGAGCAGTGAGTCCGACACATGCCAGCAGAGCCCTCCATGCCTCCCACTGGCAGCGCTAACAATGAGTTCCTCAAAGGCAGCACCGGCTAAGGGGGAGGTTTTTTTTTTGTGTCCCCTCTCCAAAGCTCTTCTGCGTGATTTCTTCCTTGGAGTGCACACTCCTGAACTTTTCAACAGCTTTCAGCTGCCTAATGTCGGCGCTTCCGCAACTTCTGACTCAGAGAGCAGAGCCATTGTCACGACTACAGAGCTGGTATTGTCCCTCAAGCTCGGAGGCCTTGGCACTCACCATGCAGAGCAATTAACTCACTGAGAGCGACCACGTAGAGTTCTGTTCTTCTTTCTTGTATGTGGGGAGGCAGGTTTTTCTTTTTTTCTTTTTTTTTAGTGTTTGCTGTTTGTCAAAATTCAACAAGCTTCCACTCTTTTACAGGAGAGGAATAAAACATCTGAGTTCTTGTCCTGTACATCCTGTAGGCAACCTTGGCAACCACGAAAAAAAGTTCACAGCATTTGGATGATGGCAGGTTCTCTCTCTGTGTGCACAACACATCAACAGTGCTGCTAAACAAGGGCAGATTATCCAAAATGATGTATTTTTGGAATGGGTTATAAGTTTGAAGACCGGTGGATTAGAAGAATAAGAAGCACCGAGTGGAGCAGCTATAAATAACACAAAGAACTCCTCTTTTTTTAAATTTTTTCACAGCTCATCCGTCTCATAACTTCACGGGTGATTTCTATCCATCCAGAGGCAGCTTTTTTTTTTATGTCCGTATCAGAGGATCTTTTTCTGTGAGGTGGTGGATGCACAGCCCAGCTGAGGTGTCTGTACGTTGCAGGCTGATCAGTCTTGATGATGAGAAACCCTGCAGGCTTCTCTCCCCCTATAAAAGGATTAGTGAAAGCTGGCACTGTTACATAACCGCTGCAAGCTGCTGGGCTGAACAGTCGAGTTTACATGCTCAGTTTCAACACCTTAAACGGACCAGAAAAAAAACCTCTCCACCAACTGTTTTAACCTTTAAATGGCCATTTTACATGCTGAGTTTTCAGCCACTAGAATGTCACTTATCCTAGTCCATCAGTCTCTGGATGGATACCTTTTGTTCTTACATCTTTATTAAAGCTGCAAAATAGGGAACACAATGCACCAACTTGCATGAAAAAGATGAAAATGTTAGTGTTGGTCCAGACTGAAATGTCTTGACAGCTATTGGATGGTTTGCCAGGAAATTTGGTTCACACATTCATTGTTCCCAGAGGATGAATCAGAATGACTCTGGTAATCCTCTGACTTTATCCTCTGGCTCCACCATGAGTGCCACTTTTAAATGTCTGAACAACTATGATAAGGATTGCTATGAAATTTGTTTAATACATTCATGCCGCCCGCAGGATAAACAACTTTGGTGATTGTTTTCTATGGGAAAAGGGTCATGTGATAGAGGTGGGAACTAATCAGGGGAGGACGAGCCATGACTAATAAGATCCAATCAGGAAGCAAATGTGAGTTTGAGCGTCACTTTTCAACAGTATAGGTTTTAAACACAATCCCAGAGTTTTCCAAACTGAAACAGGGTCTTTAAAAGGCGATTTCAAAAGTCTCTGCTTTAGGGGTTCAATAACGCTGGAGTAATGTGGGCACTAATTGAAGAAAAGTTATGCGTTTTAAAATGTATTAGTGTGGATGTAGCCTGAGACTTTAGATGGTGAACACAGTTTAAAAAAAACAAAAAAACCTGCTGAACGTCAGCATGTTAACATTGTCATTGGGGGCAAAGTTAGCATTCTGATATTAGTATCTAGCTCAAAGAAACATAAAGCCTCACAGAGCTGCTAGCATTGCTGAAGACTTTCAATCTTGCCTTGTTCAGCCAACAGAAATGCCTGCTTGTCATTTGAGTAGACGCCATATAAAGCACCACCAGTATACAGTTAGTGTTTATATCCATCACTGTGGACAGCAGGGGACTAACTGACTCTAGCAGCAATCTGGAAGTCTGCACTTGCATTCAAAGTTTGAGCATTTCAACTGTATTGTTGATGATGTACGTCTCAGATATGATGTCGACGTGTCATTTTTGAATTACTGTCAACTTTGTATTCTTCTCACACGATGAAAGTATTATCTCATGAACAATACATGTGTTTTAAATCACATGAAAACTATCTAGTGACTCATGATGAGATTTATTAACAATGCTGTTTTACTGTGGCTCTGTCCAAATTACTGACACGTAGATCAAAATCACATGTGTTTGGTATTATAATTGTTGACAAACAACAGCATCACTGCAGAGATTTACAGCCTCTGTTGGCCTCTAGACATGCTGTCACGTTGACCACGATCTAGTTTGTTCTCACTGATTGTACCAAATCGTCATGAATTACAATTAAACATTCAGTTTTACATTGCTGATCATAACGCCTTTAAAGATAAATTATCATTATTCACACATGATCACAAGATGCAGGATTAAACATTTCATTACTTACCTCTATTGTTGTCTTATAGCTCTGATTTTATTTCACCAGGTTTTCAGATATTCATCTCTTAGACGGCCAGCTTCCAACCAAAGAGTTGAGTTGAATTTAACTTTTGGAGCCCAAAGGCTCTGTTTCTCTGGTAGTATTGAGTGTAACAAGGTCAGGGTTTCAGTAAAGATGTGGCTGTTTTTCAAAAAAGATTCGCACCACCAATGAAATTTGTTTGCCTCCATTTTATTGTTGTGGCTGCAGAAATATTATCAACGAAACCTTAGCACATAAAACAAAAACTGACTGCATGTTCAGCACTCTCTCTAGACACCACCACTAGATCTAGAGATATTTTGGGCGAGCCTTAAAAAACGAAGACATGTAACATGAAGGATGGCAGTTTGAATCCCAGGAGGGACGAGGAATCTCTGGGTGGGAAACAAATCTGCTCCTTAATCCATGATTTAAAGCATACAAGCAAACACTGACTGTGTGACAAGAATGATGTGAACTCGATTGCGTCTTGATTTGTCACTGTTTGACTGCAGCTCTGAAATGTAGATTGTCCCTGAATGCACCCCCGTGCTCGCCATGCGTGATAAAAAGAAAAGTCAACGAAAGGTGAGAGAATTAACTATTTATAGCAAGTTTCTGCAGGTTTGTCGTCATTCCCTGCTGAAACAAATCTGAGAGGTCAAACTGAAGACCATAGAAAAGGTGGATTTTGGATTAAGAATATTTACCACAGATTTGGGAAAGATGATTTGAAGTAGTCTTATACATCAGAATATAATAGTTAATATGCTAAAACATGCACAACCTTTGTATGATCCTTTGTTTGCAATGTAAAACACTCAAAAGTAGCTCTGGATAAGAATGTTAGACAGGTGCATAAATGTAAATGTTTTATTTCTACTACTGTCTTCCTCTTCTTCCTCTTCTCTTAGCCGACATCTGTGCAGAGGTGCCAGAGTGCTCTGAATATGTGCGTGTCGGCCCCCTGAGAAAGTATTTATTGAGAACCAAGCGTGACTAAATATATCACAAGATGAAAGTCATCAGGGACGTAAGAGGCACAAAGCATGCTGGGAACACGCACATACACACTCACACACATTACAGTCATTTACATTTGGCACACACTTGGCTGAACTTTTTCCATCCTCCCTTGGTGTTCATATGCAATACATGTACGTTAATGTGCTGCATGTTACACCTTCTACACCAGAGTGGAGGGTTAGTCAGCACCATCTGCCTGGGTTAAATACAAGTCTTTAGTTTTTATTGTTTATTGTTAACATATAGATTTACAGACACCTGCAAAACTAATTTCATCTCCATCAACCTCAAAAGGAAGACAGTGTGATCTCACAGCTATGGTGAGTACAGTCGCTCAACGTTTAATCAAGAAGTCTCTCTGTAAACTGTGATGGATGGTGACGATGATTTAACGAGTTTCCATTTTTACTTTTTGTCTTAATTTTCTTTTCTCAACTCATTTGTTTTACCTGGATGGTTGTTTTTCTGATTGGCAGACTTCTTGTGTTTGTTGCTCCAGTTGACCTGTTTATTTTAATGTTGTTGCCGCGTTCCCACATCTCAGCAATTAACTTGGTGCATATAAATGTAAATTATCATGAATAGGAGGGGTGACCAAAGCTAAGAAAATAAGACCCAAGTTGTTTAAAACTGGAATGCACTTATTCGTCTAAGTCTTAATTTGCAGGAAACTCAATGGGCCTTTTTTTCGTCAGCGTCCCAAACTCCAAAACCCACTTATGGTTTAGTGAGGAGCTAAACTGGGACACCAAGTGGAGACGAGTAGGGAGACTTTTGTTTGTTTTTAGGAAGCGGCGTTGTGCTCAGCTGTCCTCACAGAGGCTCCACTGTTTGGTGCCCAGAAGAGAGCAGTAAGACAGGCCGAGGGGCCCCTTCCCCGACAAAATGGAGCATAAACACAACAATCCCTTTATTCAGCTGTTTGGACCTGCCATCTGAACAGCATCTTGTCGTTAAATTAACATCACAGCAGGCGCGCGCCCTGGCCCTTGCTTCCCGGAGCATTGTGGTGCACTCAGGAGGAAACTCATTCTTTCATGGGGATACCAGGTCAAAAAGCAGGGGCGCTATAGACTCGGCCCTGCAGCCTTGGCGTTGAGGAATGGGAACAGTCGGCGTGCCACTGTGTTACTCCTCGCGAGGGCCGAGTGGTGAAAGGACAACCTTTTAATCCCTGGCAGCCGTGAAGGACAGAGACAGATTTGCCTTTTTTTTTGTTTTGATGTTGTGCCACTTTATCGCCTTATTCACCCCGAGGACAAGACTGGAGTCCCCGCCAACGGTGAGGCTGCAACACTTTTCTCTGCAGTGAGGCTGTGGCTGTGTTGGCCCGGATCATACACTCATGTGCCGTGCACCTGCTCCGGGGAAGTGCCTTGAATAAGTTCCCCAATGGTTTTTCCAGTTGAAAGATTTGTATGGTAGCCTGGCTCATGCACTGAAACAGTAAATTAGCACCCAAGCAGCACTGACACACTGTTTAAATAAAAACAAAAGCTAAATTATTTGTCAAGATAGAAGAGTCAAAACCCAGATTTCTAAGCAATTGGAATACAGTCATTGTACAACCTGTGTGAATCACTTCATTTCAGCCAATCCTTTTCACATCAAGCATTTGGCAGTAAAAGAATCAGAGAAAAAAACAAACACCACAATTCAGCAGAGGAAGAAAGAGGGAGAACCCCTCCTACAAGCAGATTAAGAGGAAAGCAAAAAAGATGCACAGGTTAGCTGCCAACGGTGGTGGAAAATCTGATCAGTTGTCCCGAGCCCCGGGGTAATTAAAGGCCCCAAAAAAACTGAATTGCGTCACGCATTTGTGAGGATCCAGAGTGTCCGCTTGGCCACAGGGACGTCATAAGACACGGCCCTTCGCGGAGGTTTTGTGTTGCATGTATTTGCCTGTCAGTGCAGAACTAATATTTTCGAACTACTCTGATGCGGGTGGGTACGGAAAATGGAGAACTTTGAGGAGCTTTAAGATTGTTGGTTTGCCAGTCAGAGAAACCCGCTTGGAGAATAAAGGATCCAAACCTTTCTGTGTCACCGTCTTAGGTCGGCTCATGTTCAAGCTGGTTTGGTTAAATTACAAGTGAGGCTTAGCAACCACAGGAACTTTAGTGTGACGAGCTACCTGGTCTTATGAAATGTAACCGCCATCTCATTAATGATTAAAACTATAAACTGGCACAAAATGATAAACAAATCACCAAGAATAAGTTCAACAGTCCAGCACATGATGAGAAATGTGGGTCGTCACTTCAATATTAAAGTAGGAAACCTTGTTTTCGTTTGCTTCTGTTTGTGTTTTTTAATCTAACTAGGTATGAAAATTGAGAGAAAGTACTAATCGTTCTAGCTCTTACATCTTACTTACTTCTACTTGTTTGTATTATTTTTGATCTGAATTGTGGAACACACAATGGGTAAGATTACGCTAAGCTACTGCAGCTTGAGCAGGAAGGATTGGTGAGTAAAACATCCATAATTACTCTTTATTTACTTCAAATATAGTTATGAAGAAGCCAGTCAAAATGTTAGGGGGGTTGGGGAGGTCATCCTGCCCTGTGCACAACAAGACCCGGCCTGCAAGTGAGCCTTAGACTTTTGATGAAACTAATATTCATCCATGAATGAATCATCTTGAGACATTTACATGAATGTGTGTGCTGTTTACTTTTTAAAATGTTCAGTCATCCTCTCTTTTAATCCGACTTATACCTGCCTGCCTGTCCATCCTTCCATTCCCTTTGTTCTGTCTACAACCTTCATCGTGTACGTTGATCATACTCTGACCAACTACAGATAAGGTGACAGCTGGTGCATCTTCACCAGATGCATGAATCCTCCCTTTTCACTGGACTTTGTATAAAACATTCTTGTCTCTCTGTCTGACCACCTTGTTGGTAAAACAAGGGGCAGCACAGACCGCTGGGTATTCGGGTTAGAAAGGCCAGTGAAGCAAAAGAGGTCAGAGAGACGAACTGACCACAACACTTCTGTGTCTGTTCGTTCCATTAACGTCACCTCCACATGACGTGCCCTGAGGGGAAAGTCACATGAGGACAACTTTCCTCTTTTCTCACTTCTGTTTGATATACATCATGCAAAAAAAAAATGTCTCCTCATGCCCCACCCTGAATTTAAAACCCACTTTGAAGAATGAAAGCTCTTAATGTCGACTGTCGACTCGTGTAAATGTGCAGCCGTGGCATTAGTCACGCTGCAGCGACGGGGTCCTGCTCTGGAAGCTTTTCACTGTGTTCTGCTCCAGTCTGTCTGGTCTTATCTCGCCGCACCACTCTGTCTCTAATCGTGTGGCTATAGAGCTGTATCAGACACAAAGACGGGTCTCTGGGGAGCGTCTGGGGAAGAATCAGAGCAAGTGACAAATAGCAGCAGGAAGCGGGAAGGCTGGAGCATGATGGGATGTGGGGTTTTAAAAGCCAAGGCTTTTTATAAAGGGGCAGTTTAGGGTTTTTAAGTATAACTGAGTTCATCAGAATCTTGGAGGTTGCTCAAAACATGCATTTGTTTTGTCTTTCAGATTTCAGGAACATAGGTTCATAGGGCTTATTACTATAGCAAGGCAGGTGAGAGTCTCTTAGAGTTTTCTTAAATAATACACTCTTTTGATTCCTTTTTTTATGTGTGCAGTATTGTAACAGCTTACAGCCTGATCTATAACTCGGTACATCAACAGTTGTGTTCACAAAGCAAGAAACATGTGAAGACCTCAGCCAGCCAAATAATGTTTTGTTCCAGAGAAGAAGTTTACAGTCGACCCACCAATCTCCCCAAGTTCTGTCACACAGGTTACCCTCTGCTGAAGAGCGAATAGGTAATATTTAAAAGATGAAATATGACTATATCTTCACTCTGAAGTTGTTTGTAAACAATGCATGAATACATCTTTGTTGTAAAAACCACACCACCTTACTGTATGTCTCCATTTAATAGCTGCTCTGGAACTTTGCTGCCTTGTCCATTTTGTCTCAGCAATGGGGGGAAAAGCATAGGCTGTTGAACCTGGAACCACACCCAACGTCACAGCTGAGTGTGGTCAAATGTGCTTTGTTGTACTTGTGACCACACACAGCTGTGATATATAGCGAAGGTACTACAGTGCCACTTTGCATCACTGAGGCACAGGATGCAGAAAAAGCAACATGTCATCACTATTTATCAGAGAGAGAACTGACAAAAAAGTGGAAAATCTGCTGCTGAAGACCATGTGATTTGATCAAAATCTCCAGAGCAACTACTAAATGGACCCACAGTGACATTGTTTTGTTAACTTGCGTTTCCAAAGTAAAGAATTAAATTGGCGTTTATTTAAAGGTGCTCTGTGGAGTTTTTGACCGCTAGTGGTGCCTTGGAGCAATGCATGCATGCCATGTTATTACACCGGTTGAATGCTGGTGGCAGTAATATGTAAGGAATTATGACACTGTATCAATCAAAGGAGGCAAAGACGAAGACTGCAAGCTGATGTAAGTAATGCAGATTCTTAAAATGATTTTTTTAAAGTGGCTTTGCGCAAAGGAAATGTGTTTATTGTGTTTGTTTGTCTGGAAACACTGAATGTGAACACATGTCTGTTTATAGGATAACTCCATAGCGTATCTTTAAGCATATGATCAAAAAGGAGGAGGCTCTCATACCGTTTGTTCCGTGTTTTTATTGTTTCCTGTCATCGAACATGAATACTTTATCAATGCAACTGATGACTAAATGCTACGTACACAGCTGACACCAGGGTTGCAGATATGGACACTGAACCGCAGACACAACACTCACTACACATAACCAGATTACAGAGACGTTGCTATTGTTTGTGGAGACTATGCAGACTGATGCTGAGATGATTACACAGGATACTTTGCAAAAGCGTTAGCGCATGTTAGCATGACAGAGTGATGTTGGGGTAAACGAGTTGTTGCGGTCCAACTGGGCGTCCGTCTTGTCCTGATGAATGTTGAGGAGCTTCATTCCCGGACGTAAATCCGTGTGCACACGACGTCGTCTGCCCCGAAAGTCTGGAGGAAACAAAAGGATGATTGTGTGTTTTAGACATGAGCAGCCCTCACAGTCAGCTGGCAGAAAATGTTGAATTAGCTTCGTATTTTAATTCAACAAACCCATGTGACAGCAATGATGCAACTGGAGAACTTGTCAGATGGTTTAAGGCTGCATTTGTAGACGCAGCAGGGATGCCAACACAGGGGGCGTCGGCAAAATAGTTGAACCAGGCTCGACATTTGCCAATCAAATACATGCAAGAGCACATGGTGGATTACTTTGTGATTGGAACTCTATATTTCTACCGTTTACTTCACAATCGTCGTGATGAAACGATTGCCCCTGTGTTAACTCTCCAGGGTTGTAAAATCCTGTGTAAGAGTATTATAAACCATTGACAAATCTGTTACACAAAATGGACTTCCTGGATTGTTTTTCATGTCCCACCGGTACCTGAGACAACACACGACTACCAACGCAGCTCCTCACTTTGTTTAAACTCCAATGCAAGGTACGTTGGTGGTTGATTTCGGTCTGAACGACTGCTTACAGGGTTTGAAACTGTCCCCACCTACGTCTGAATTGGGGATGGGGAGGCTTCATCTGACAATTTCTAAAGGTTACTTTTCCAAAGCCAATAATCCAACACCCACACCAACTTGACGCAGTGATTGACCAGCTGTGTGGAGGGAAGACAAGGCAGGATTTTAACTTTTCCCTCAAGCTCTCTTCTTTTCATTCTGTCACTTTGTGTGTGTCAATGAATGCCTTTGAGTAGAGATCCTCCAAGTGTACGTCTATATCCCCATTTGTACTAAATATCATGTGAAGACTACAATGGCATGCAAAAACATTTTTGGAGAGAGTTTAGTGAGGCAGTGTGTGTGCTCATTTGCATAAAGTTTAAACACTTTTTCCTTTAGACGTGGCCTGAATGACCAGCGTACAAACTAGTTTGTTTCAGGCACACTGGACCTCACGAGTCTTAGCCCACAAAAGAACATAAATTGGTTAAAGACTGTTTGGTTATGACAGAATTACCATATTGTTTGTAGCATGAGTGATCTCATAATGTCAAGGAAATTCTATGAGCAAATGATGTGTGTCACAACATCACAGTCAAAATGATGGCTGTTAATGTAGGTCATACTGCAAACTGTTGATGATGAAACCAAAAGAAACTGCTTCGTTACGGATTCATGCGTCCCTTGAATGCACAAGCTTGACGTGATTGAGCCCAACCCTCTGATGTGCCGTCATTTTTTTTCCCTTCGTTTTATTCCAGGATGATCTAGCCGAAGAAAATCCACATGACTTTGCCCTTAAAATGATTTCAGACTAAACCAATTACACGGATCATGCAAATCGTATGGAAATGTGCCCCACTTACAGTGCGAACTGCCACAGACAATCAGAGCACTGCTTTATGATCGCTAGTCCTCCTTTGAGTCTTGACACTCTGCAATTGTTGGGTTGTCTCTGTGTCTGGAGGCTTTTTTTTTTTGGAAACAGATAGATATGATTCATATTCAGACAGTGTTTGTTTTGGTTTTTCCACTTGCTTGTCTCAAAACAAAGAGGTTGTCTGGGTGCAAAGATGACTCGTGTCTTTTTTCCTAAAGAGAGGCTTCGAATCTTTCCAGGATTTTAATGATCCAGAATTTGCATTTGCTTTAGTTTTTTACTCTAATAGGCATGACAGTTTATGAGCAGGTGTTTTGAGCTATGATGCCATTTCCTTCCAACGAATGACAAGATATTTGGTTGAATGATTTGTTTGAACATCTAGCAGAGTATTTTATGAGATTTCATATTTCACATGTAAATCCAAACTAAGTCTAGTATTGACAGAAAATATTGCATGTTGCAGTTTAGAGAGCAAAATATCAAGAAAGTACATTTTCTTTTATGTTATTTCATATGTAAATGCTCTAATTTCCTCACAGCTAGGTGTAGACTATTTTTAGCCTCAGTACAAGTCTTAACAAAATCAAACACGTTGTACATCTACTTTTAACTGGAATCGATGCCCATGAACATAATCCAGGCACCAATTATATATGTTTGCCACCTAATTACCATTAATTGGGAAACAATTTAGAGATGTAGAAACGTCATTTCGAGGAGACAGGGTTGAAAGTTTGACTTTCACTTCTCCAATCAAATTGGTAATTCACTTTTTTCTGCAGTTGTTTCTTCTCGTTCTGTCGTTCATGCTTGAACACACTATCAAGCTGCTGTGGCACCAAAGTTGGGCCAGCGGTCTCAGGTGAATGATGATAAGATTTACTTGTTAGTGTTGTCGTGGTAACAAAAAGAAGATGCGTGCACTGAGAACCAATCTCATACCATTTTCCAATATCTCAACTGTAAACCTGACTATGTGATGGAAAAATGTGGCTCTGTGTGGCTTTCTCGCTGTTAACACTGATTAGAAAATGTCAAAAATTTGAGGCTTTACAAGCTGCACTGTAAACAAAGTTCATCTGCAGGTTGTACGATGGTGTGACAGCAGGGAGGACTGAGGTGAGAAGAGCAGAGGAACACAGATGCTGTCACAACTCTGCCAGATCAATCTCCATTAGTGCATGAACGCTTCAGCTCCTCCAGGGAAGCCGGGCCAAAGTGTCACCAGAGGGGCAGACGCAGTGACACATTCTGCTTTCATAACCCAAACATTGGAAAAGATTTAATATGTTCTGGCTTCTTCTGAATAATGAAGAGCTTCTGGTCGAGTATTGAGATTCTATTTAAAGTCAAGATGAATAAAAAATATGCATTTTTAACCCTTTTTAGATCACATTTAATGCGATCTTGTGCATTATATTCTAAAATATGACAAAATCCAATCATCTTTTCTTCCTGTAAAACTAAATATGACAGCCTAGTGTCATGGAAGTTTGTGAAATAGTGACGAAATTTATTGTTTCGTGGCACTGGAAAATAATGCCAATGGAGAGTCAATAAGTAGCGTTATTCGTGGTGGAGACACAAATCAAATGCATCAACGTGACTAAGCAACAGTTGGAGCAAGTGACGTGCTTATTAATCAACAACCAAGACTGTCAACCAGGAGACCGGTGTTTGACACCTCGTTGTTGCCTTAATCTTAGAGTCCTAAGCCCAACCATGAGGTTTGTCCTTAAATTAACAAAGTGGTTTTGTTGCCTAAAACTAAGTCGTCACGAAAAGAAAGTCGTTCTGAACCCCACAATTCGTGTCCATGAACACGAAAACAATAATTTTTATTTTGTGACGATTTCAAAAACTGCTGTGAGACTGTGTTGTACTTTAAGTAACATGGAAGGTCCTCTGTGACTCCGTATCGCGCTAAACTCTAAGCCCGCCCGCTTTTAAGTGGTCTGATTAAAATGCAAAGGATTCGATTTAAATCCCTTTTGTACACCGCAATTATGCACCTCAAATATTTAATTTGATTCTTCCCAATACTTGCTTCTAATGTAAAGCTAATCAAACATCCTGTGATTACTCTTTCAGAGCCTTCATCCAAACCCTCTATGTTGTTTCTTCAAGCTTCTGCCTTTTGGACGTTCTTCTTACAAATACTCAAGGAACAACAAATCAGAGCGTGGGAGCGTTGAACGCTCAGAGAGAGAAGCTGTTTTAGTCCCTGAGAACTGTTCGTCCAGTCCATTGGTCTTGGACGGCTCCCCTACACATCGTTCGAGGGGCTTTAAACCCATTGACTTTTTGCCCATATTAATCTGGCTAAATACAGGGGGGTATTACTGCAATGTCAGCGTAGCAGCTCCTCTTGTTCTCCTTTCAACATCTCTCCACAGGGTGGATGAAAGCATGGCTCCTTGGGAAACGGCCTCTCTCATTTCCTTTACGGATGAATCTCCAGGGTGACTTCATACACTCCCTGCCTGGTTTCATTAACTATTTCTCAAGCAGAGTACACTAGCTGCTTGAAAAAAACCCATCTTCATGCGTGCACCTGATGTCTTTCGAGTCTCCATGAGAACGAGCCACGTAACGGACAAACCATACAGATGAGCTACCCATCAGATAGCATTCTCTCTGTACCGAGAATAACTCTTTGAAACCTGAAAAGAGAGTTCATTAATCACCTGAACTCCAGAGCGTTTGTCTTTGCAAATAATGACTTTTTTTTTCTTTCCTTAGCAGTAATCTATTAAGAAGCTTTCAGTGAGATGATGAGTCATTGCCGTGCGCTCACCAGTATGAGCTCATCGCCGTTGAGCTCTCGGGTCCAGTAGGTTTTGGGGCCGTCGCCGTCCACCAGAGTCTGCTTGCAGTACATCTTGTTCTCCGACACCCAGGTGGCGAGGCTCTGCAGGGGGAGGGGCCACAAGGTGGGAAGGTCAGTGTGATGGTTTCAGTGAAGGTATAAACACATTAACAAGGCGTAACATTAAAGGGTCACTTAATGGCAAACGTTATGCCAGCGTCACTGATTGGTGTGGTCAGAAAACAGTGATGTCACAGTGGAAGGAATATCCTGGAGTACACTTCCACACCACTGCATCGAGGTGAGAAGTTAGGGCAGCTATAATCAACATTTTTAATATGATTAAGTAACGCATGACAACGTGAAACCAAAGTGACAATGTGAAAAATGAATGTTGTCAATTATCACCTAATCTCGCAGCTCCTCTCGGCTTTAAATGGCGTGTTTTTGTCATTTTCATTGTAACTTTACTGCAGCAGGTAGCTGTTATCTGAGAAAAAGCCCTTAAAATACTACCTGCTTAGCAGCAAACAAAATACAGACACAGTTAGAGACTAGATGATAAAAACAGCGGAGCATTTTAGGAGCTAACTGGACAGATAGAATAGGTGGAGACCAAAAACTGAGCTAAAAGAGCGTGAATATTAGATTTATGTTCATCAGGTGGAGACAAACTCATACAGGAAATAATGTGATCCATTGTTGATATAAAAATATTGATTATAGCAGATTTAACTACATTATAAAGTTATAAAGTCCTCTGAGAAGCATTTAAGGACCACTGTATTTCTGTCACATGCGCCTTGTTGATTCATACTATATTTATATATACTATTTTTAAGTAGTTTTCCATAGCTGACACAAATTGCATCTAGACATCATAACAAAGGTTTTTTTGAACAGACGTTGTGGTGCATTCATCCAATCGGATGCATGTTTGCATCACTATGTCCACATACTTTTGTTCACTTTTGGTCTGGGTCTGTTTTTCGTGGGTTGAGTTTGGCTTTTTAGGTCCAATCAAAGGGGTTCAACGAAGGGAAAAGTTAATGCTATCAAATACAAAGAGATTAAAGACAAAGCCAGGTCCTTAAAGAAAGAAGATTAATTCTCACGGTTTATGAGTGATTTGTTCAATAATCATATATAATGTCCAAATATTTTTGGGCCATATATTTCACAGCTTACTTTAGCATGACATCCGTCCCGTGCTCATTCATCCATCGCCAGCCCTCAATGAACAAAGCTATTTAATACTATAAAAGCCTCTTAGCTCTTTGGTTGATCAAGGTCTCCATCTGCTAATTCTCTTCAATAATATTTCAAATGACTTCAACAGGATTAGTCAGACTTCGGGGCTAATTTCTCCTAAAGTAACTGACTCAGTTCGCCTATCAGAGAGCGAATAATTCATAAAAGAGCAGGGCCAAGGTGACCCTGTGGCGCTAATTTGTGTTAATGGAGAGAATTTATCATTTTGTTCAGCTCAGGGTCCATTAGCTGAGCTCTTATTTCATTACCTCGACTGTCTACTGACACAGAAGCTGGTCTGTTCGAGGAACAGTTGGACATTTTGGGTAATTAGTTTATTCACTTTCTTACAAAGGGTTCGGTGAAGAGATTGATACCACTCTAGTAGTAGTAGTAGTTTAGACTGGCATGAAGACCAGAAAAACACAATATCTTGTTAATTAATTAAATTGGGAAACCAAAGTGTAAACATGACTTAATTAGTGAGCTTTAGAGGTGCTGGTGGGCAGATTTTGTTACTGTTGGAATTTAGCTGGGCTAAACATTTCCTGGCCACAGCTTCATATTTAATTTAACACCAATGACTCGTGACTTCACTTGGACTTGAGCCTTTTGAGTTAAATAAACCCTTCCCGAAGCCCAAATAATAAAAAGTATGTTGTTTAAAAAGTGAACCATGAATCAATATATTTCTTTAGTTAACGCTATTCATTGCTTCATTGATCCACTATGTTTGAACTAGTCCGACAGCATTCAAACAAGTTACAAGACGCAGTGCGCAATGTGACTTGTTTAGGACTTGAAACTCGAAGTTTAGGACTTTAGATTGAGACTGTTTTGACTTGGGACTTAAGTGCAACGACTTGAGACTTGCAAAACAATGACTTGGTCCCATTTCTGACAAAATCCGCCCTTCAGTTGAACACTTTTTTATCTGATCAGTAGGCTGCAAAAAAAAAGGCTTTTTGTTTGCAAAGGCTTTTATTTGATCAGTAGGCTGCAAAAAAAAGAGTTTAAGTAACCAATTTGTGAGAGTTGCTTGATGCCAAGCTATGCAAGCTCTTAAAGCTGTAGCTTCATATTTAATACACAGATATGAGAGTTTTATCAATCTTCACCAATCTTCAATTGAATATGCTTAATTCCCAAAACATCAAACCATGACTTCAAAGGCTATTTTAGAGTTACATTTCCCAATCAAGTCTTTAATCTAAAAATTTGTTTACTCTTCACAAGTGTTGGCTTCACGTTGCTATCTCACTCTGATCATATTTTCCCACACTGCTGATATTTGTTTTTCCTCTCAATAAAGCCAGCTGCATTTCCCTTTTCAACATAGCATCTTAAGATAGTGATCTCACTCCAAAAGCCTGGAACTGATCAAAGCTGCGGTTGCTTCAATCCAATTCAATTTAAGTAAAATCTGTACCGGCCTTTAATGAGATACCATCGTGTTTTCCGAGCATGCTCTTGCATGCTTGTAGTGTTGCTCATAGACAATTTGTGAGGCAATTTGTACGATTTTTGTATTTTGTGAAGCACCCCTGCAGATCAGCAGCCTCTGTTTCTCAGAGGCAAACGATAATCACCATATCAAAGGTAAGGAAAGCCATCATGGATCCCTGCAGGCTGCCGTCCACAGGCTTTGCCAAGCTGAACAACAGCAGGGCTTTTCTACAGCTCTCCCTCCGATTTATTTTTTTCTCCTAATAAAGCCAGAACCCAGAGAGTCGATTAGCTACGGCTCCATTTTAAAGTTAGCATCCGTCTCAGCCTCTGACTCGGATGGATTTTCTCTCATTCTCCCTGTTGCACATTAAGTCGCAGACAAATTCTCACACATCGTCTTTCTCTTCCAAATAACACACCAGAGCTTGTGCACACACATTTGAGACCAAGACAAATTCATCCTGCATTGGTTTTGTTTTTTTACCATGTCCTGTTTTTTTTTCTTTAGCTTTTAAGGCTACTTATCAGAACATCTGCTGCCTTCGGCTTTGTTTCAGTCTCTCACAGAGTTTCCATTGCTTATCAGACACAACTAGTGTGTCTAAATAGAGGGGAAAATCTAATTTTCTGCTTGGTTTAAAGTTTTTACGTTGGATTTTTCTTTTTTTTTCTTTCAGAGCCCAAAATAACACACTCACTCCCTCTTGGAATCGTAATTCTTTGATCACATTGCCTCTCTCACGTCAATGTTTGCTCATCACTTTTCCCACTCTCAGTATCTTATGCCTTAAACTTAAGACAAAAATATGCTCTTTATCAAACAACTCACCTTATGACAGTAAAGAACTCCATTCAAAAAGTCACAACTTCTGGAATTATGGGTTACCATAAGAAGTTATCGTCCTATTTAGTCGTTCCACTTCATGTGAAATGTTTTATTATTTATATTTTCCCTTAAAGAGAAGGCTTAATGGGACTTTCTGGTGCGTGTTTGCTAGACTGACAGAAGTCTCAGCTTATTGCACTTGGTGATAGTTGCAGTTTCTTTTCTACAGTGGCTCTAACCAGATTCCTTCTCATTATTTTCCCATATTTTGCTTCTCTGGCTCAATCAAAAGCTTGGACGGCTTCTCAGATGGTTCTGTGTAACAAACCATCTGTTGAGTCAGGTTACCACAAAGAGCCAATGAGGAAAATTGGCAGCAAGGCTGAGTGGCAACGCAGAATCCAGCTCTCTTAATAAATGTAGCCTCAGAAAACCGTTCATGTGATATCTTCTGCAAAGTTATTTTTCGAGCATTCTCCTACGAAGATCCAGCAACTAGTGTGATCAGTGTGACTGCACAAGCTTCTGCAGTGGAAAACCTGTTTAGGCCACAAAACGTCTTGGTTTGGTTTAGGAAAAGAGTGAGGTTTGGGATATAAAAAACTAAGCTAATTACGTAACTTCTGTGTCGTAAGTTAAGAAAGTAAGTTATGCTACAAAAGTATGTTGAACTAAGTCTACAAGGACTTTTGGTTTCAGTCTCCTCTGTGAAAGTCCTGTGTTTGTTGGACCCATCCATCCACCCCAACCTCCTCACACTATGCAGACTTTGTCCCTTTGTCAACTGACTTCCATAAAGGCAGCCCTGCATATCCTGGTTCACGGTTAGGTGGGTTAAATAGGAATTATAGCGCATAACTTTTTGTTAGTATAAGTACCAACAGTGATTGAGAAAAACCTCTTTCAAGCATCCATAATCATTTTAAACACGACTCTGGAAACTATCTTTTCCAAACAGACTGGGCAGCATTCACAGGTGCTACCAAATCAACTTTAAATATATTGATGTCACAGACTTGTGCCTGAGGAGCAGACTGAATGTCAAAGAATATTTCAGCCTTGAGTTTAAAGAGACACAGATTCTACAAATGGGGCTGCAGATCCAAAAACCCAATATTTTGCCATCAGGGTTTATCTGAATCATTCCAGGGTAATCAGTCTTCCCACTCTCTCCTCAGATTTTTTATTTGCCTGTCATCCGCCCCAGGCCTGTCCCTGCCTCTCCATGCTAAATGACACTCTGTCAAAAGCAGAGAAATCATGCTCGACTCTCAGCCTCCCCGTCCTGGAAATACATACTCATTTTAATCCATTTACTCCAAACCTCTCCAAGGCTGCAGCTCGCATATTGCCTCCACCATTACATTATAGGATCACCTGTCAGGGGTAAATATGGCTTCTGATCCTTGCACCTTTATCAGAATGTGATGAAACTCTTTAAATGATGCTACATCTGCTTCTTGAGTCTAATATTTTTATTGACAGGCTTTATATCGGATGCATAACATCTCTGCTCTCCATTTTAGCCCTATGGCAGATGAGTGTCTCTATAGCAACCAGCTGGGTTAAAAGACTCCATTTGTCTTTCTGCCCAGAAGTGACTTGGTTTGTCCTGTGCTGGGAAATTAAGCTTGTGAGTTCAGATGAAATTGCTGCTGCACCACAGATGCTGTTTTATTTCTCAAAACCTCAACCTCAGCTGCACAAAGCAGCAAAAACTGAAGTTTGTCTTCCACTTAAACACCTCCATCGATCAGAGCAGGAACATAATCGCCTCATTCTGCACCGACGCCCGTCTGGTGTCTGTTTCTCTGTTGTCTCTGTTGTCTGAGACTGACAGGAAATCTCTTATCACCGTCTCCTCCTGAAAGTGAGAGGAGGCCGTCTGATCCCGCTGCACTCACCCAGATTAACTGGAGCTTTTTAACCTTGTGGCGGTGTTAATCAGCCCTCTCTTCTCCGCCAGCCCCAGATCAGAGTATAATCCCTTTAACCACAGGGGCAGCCGGCCTCAGCCAAAACCCACTCAGAGTTCGTCTGCCAACGGCTCCACCTGAGAGTCCGCCAACACCCCACACTGCCCCCCTCCCCCTCCGGGTAGATGTGCCAGTGTCAGTGGGCGCTGCCTCCTGCAGGTTCAGCTTCACTCGTGCATATGATCGCCACACAGGAACACAATATGCTTGTTGCTGAGAGACACCTCCTTCATTTCCTCTTCATAAAAAAAGAGACAAAATAGACAGTAAAGTAAAAGAAAACGTTTTCTATGAGCTCTGTAATGCAGCTCGCTATGTGTGCCAAACTATTAGGCTTGTATTGAGAATATCTTGTAGCCTGATGGTGTGTCGCTCTCAATGTGAACATAGCATTGAACTCGGCACAAGAGCTACTGGCTGAAAAAGTCTTTCATTTATTTTACCAACTTTTTAAGCACTGGAAGGACAAACTTATTTTTTTTATTCAGAAATAGATTACAGGTGTTATACAGAGGATATAGAGAATATAATAAAAAAATATATACTGCCCTTAATTTTGACGTGAATAAAAATATCCACCAACTAAGGATGCACCAACGTCAAGCTTGGACAATAAGCCTAAAGCGAGTTTAAAGGTGCTAAACGTAAAACTGTGAACATATCTATTGGCTCTCAACATGGCGACAGCTTGCAGCTAACAGTGCAAACACCTGTATCATGGGGACTACCCATAGTTCCAACGGGTCGTTATTCTGAAAACCCAATATTGCTAAAACACAGTCCAATTGAACCGGAAGCCCTTTTGTCTGACAGCTTGTTATCCTGAAAACAAACGCCCATCACTCGGAAAAATACACACTCTCCATGCAACAAACAGAAGCACACGGCTAATATTTATGAAAAATGCCATCAAAAATTTAATATAGAACCTCAAACTCCAGTGCACTGCTGTACAGAGACAGAACAATGACAAACATGTCACCATCTTAACACCTTCTGCGATGCTGGTGCTCAAACAAGTGGATGTGGCAAATGTGTGATGACGACTCGACTTGAGGCGTTGTGAGGCGATAAAACCACACTGAGAGCCGTCTAGCCCTGCCCAGTACCCAGCATGCCTCAGGGCACAGACAGAAGCAGCCACACTGTCTCCTGGAATCGAAAATAGGTCATGTCTGCTCTCCTCGACCGCAACATTTTGTTACAATAATATAAAAGGTAAAGACAAAAAAAAGAAATTCCGACTTCAGCTGTTGATTGCTGTTTTGCAAAATTATGTGATGCAACTTTGCATCTTAATTAACAGCTGTGGGACATAAATCCACCCTTAATGAATTCTGCACTCACACCCAGAAGGGTAATGTGGTTTACCAGAAAATACTTATCTCCAATTTCTCAGACTTTTTGCCTGAATTCCGTTGAATTAATGTAGTGCATGCATGCAATTACACATTTTTCCCCTTTCCATGTGCAATATGTCCTCTCCACAAGCATGAATATCACTGCTTTCTGTTGCCAAAGAATTCTTCAGGATGGTGGATTTTCTGTTTTATATTTCAGAACCAGAAACTCTTCAGCCCTTCTGGAAGGGAAGCTTTGGAAAAAGACTGTTTCTGTGGTTAGAGCAGCCACCTAGAGATACAGAGCTCAAGGACACTTCAGCAGGGTGGCTGCTGAAACCATCCAGTTGAAAAGTTGTCATCTCATAAATTGTGGGGTTCTTTTTTATTAAGAAACCAAACTACCTCAGATATCATGAGTTGTACAGGTCAGAATTGGAGAAAATGTGTTTTTTTGTTTTAGTTTTTTTACCTTTACTTCAAACTCTTCAATAAGCCTACATAATACATCACATTAACAGTATTGTCGGGTATTAAAGAAGTAAGGCTTTTATAAAAATGCATCAGTCGTACAGAAGTAAAGGGTAAGGTTTGTTCTATGAGTAAAACATTTACTGCAAAATTTTGTTTCAACCAAAGGAAATTTGAGAATTATATTGTGATAATATGAGAATATCTATGTCACTATATAGTTTTCACACACATTTTCCTTAATGGATATATATTTATTTTTAAGTTTTTCGAAACATTAATGCTGATATGAATATTTAAGGACATTTAGCTCAAGCCTAAGGATTGCTTTTTGACTTGCAAATAAGTCATGTTTTTAAACATATGACTAATCTCATCCATAAAATCCCAAATTCCTCCAGCGGTTACAGAAACTTGACAAGTTATACTGTGACTGTCAACAATTCACATCCTGCATGTGTTATGCAAATCTCCTCTGCTACACTGCAGCCTGTTCTTTATGAAAAGTGTGTACATACAGATGGATGAGCATATTGCAGTGCATACTTATCTCAAACTTCTAGTTCTCAAGGGCATTGTCTATATCCACCTATGGATTATATGCTGATTCTTTTCTCACAAAGAAACAATCCATTTTTTGCAAAAATTGCACATTAGAGTGCAAGTCATATTAGGCAAGTACCCCCTTCAATTCCATATGTTATTAAAGGTAGCTATTGAAAAAAGACTTTATGGATTTTCTCCCTCTTGGACAGTTTTTAATGATTGAGTATATGATTACTTCTAAGTGATAAAATTCTGGTTCATAAAAGACCAAAATCTATCCCTCGTTGCGAGATTGTAATCAATTGTTTTGATAAGGATAAAAAAAAGAATCTTGTTAATTTTCCAATTTTAAAAATATTTTAAAACCACTTAAACATGCAGTTTAGTTTTATTTACATTTAGATAACCGTAATTCCAGTATAATGACATTTTAATACCTGTAAGACCTACTATCTCTGACTTTTTTCTGTTTAAATTGTTGGTCCATTGATGCATGATGCAACTTAAAATGAGTGAACTATGATTAAGAACTGAAATTTATCAGATCATAAACTGCTACTTATATATGGCTCCTATCATGTTTGGTCCATGTGTGTGGGAAGATAACACTTGATGACATGTTATTGTTGTTTACCCACTGTGTGTCCTCACTGATGCCAAACAAGACGTTTTTTTCTCTCCATTTCAGACGCCGGTTGCTAAGCAGCGGGGCAATAAACAGATGTCAGCCTCTGGACCATTAATGCCAAAACATCTCGTTACCTAAAGTGAATCAGTGGCGTCTCGTCTCTAAATTCTTCAACCTTGGAGTGCTGACTTCCTACATTGTGTGGGTGCAATTAGATTGTTGGGTGATCTGAATGCATACATCACATGGACCAGCTTTAAAAGTAGGAGATATTGATATCAAGATGAAACATGGAAAAACGTATGATTAGTTCTTCCCTCAAGACTCATAATATGTTACAATATACAGCATGTTATATCACGAGGAGGCCAACATATAAAGAAATAGATTTTACCAAGTAAGACAGAAAATCATAACAGAGAAGACTTCTTGGAATGGGAATGTGATCGTAAATTATCAGGTTCAACAATTGATCTGCCTCGCTATTATCGTTGTTATCTTCTTATACAAGCTATATACTGTATTTATTACACAGATGGCGTAAATGCCTCGGTGTTGAGATCATATCAGATGTCTCTAAAGAAACCAGTTTTCTCATATTACATGTAACAGAGTACAGCCTTTAGGTCGCTGCTGTATTCATTTTTTCCATTTTAAAAATCCTCTTTTTATGTAACTTTTGTGTTTATAATTTGCTGGTTACTGCAAGTATTTTAGCAGAATTTGAAGAGAGTTCCAAGGATTTAGAAAACCTTGATGTTCCTGAAAAATAAAAAATTAAAGAATAAATGTCCTCTGCCTACTTTCCAAACCTTGAAGGAGCTCTGACTGTCTATGAGGATGTGAGAAATCCCCCTCAGGGCCTGAAGAGGTTCAGAGAGAAACTCTCATCCACTCCGACTCAAGCTGCCCTTAATCCAGCTGCACAGACGTGAGGATGATACCAATGGATGAAACTGCAACGAGGTATTCATTTTTCATTCAACTCTCTTCAACAATAGCACGCAGAGCAGCTTTGAAGACCTTTAATACACACATACAAACACACAGAGAATACTAAATGATGTGAAAAGTTTTAAGGACACATTCAATTACATATCTGTAGATAATATGATTAAAGGGATGTTTGTTTATACATAAACAGATTAAATCACTTTAACATCATCTGAATGTTGAGGTGAAACAAATGTGTTGCTCTTGGAAAAAAGTTATTCAGTGTTTGTACAAGATTAGAATATATCATTGTGTTCATATTTCATGATGAATATAAGTGCTGCAGGGAATTTTAACATTTCAAACCTTCTCTAACACAGACACTGGCTTCATTATGAAGACATTGTATTGACCTCCATCAATGTCTCGGAAGCCTTTCCTAACTTAAAGTTAACAGATTTTTTTTTTTGTCTCTGAAACTTGTTTAATACAATGCACAGACACAACCTCACACACACACACACACACACACACACACACTGACACACCCTTTTTTTGTACATTTAAGAGGACATTCCATTGACTTGTATTCAGTCAATGGAGACTTACCTTGACTTTAACTATAAACTAAACTTAACCCAATCACAGCCCTAACATAACCATAATACAAGTCTCAATCCGTTTACCTTCAGGGGACTCCCAATTTTTCCCTACATGTGAGGTGAGTCCCTTCAATGCCATTTAATAAGACTTAATAAAACTATATACACACTATTGACTGCGACATCAACCGTTTGCAGTGGTAGAAATGTTTCAAAGAAATGCTGCAGAGAGAACTTTTCTTATTGCATTCTCGTGATTGGAAGAGAGCGTAACCTATATCTGCCTGTGCTTACAGAACTAGGGTTACAACATCGTAACCTTTGGTACAGCGCTTTAAGCTGTGAGTTTTACTCCAATTCTATACCAGAATTCATAGCAAATTAAATATGAGTGTGCCATATTTCAAATACCTTATTTTCTCAATACTACCTTGCACTTTCGTCCGTCCACGGTCTCCTCATCATATTCTTCACCGATCTGGAAGTTGATCTCGGTGGTGCGCACAGTGGTGGATGTTTTGATGTAGAACTTGTCGCCGTCCTGACGGATCTCCACGTGGGGGTTGGAGGCCGCTGCCACAGCCACCTTCCTCAGCATGGTGTTCACTCCTGACCAGGATCAACACAAGTCAGTAAACACAAGAGTGAGAAAAAATGGGCCAGTGTCATAATTTCAACAAGATTCATATATTAAAGAGGAATTTAGTGGGATGATTCATTGCTGCAGTGCAAAATAAACAACACAATCTCACGGCAGTTAAGAAAAAACATCATGGTTGGGCTTAGGTTTCAGACAAGAAATCCAGGAACAATTGACTCTTCATTGGCATTATTTTGGTGCTTGGCGACACGAAAAAAAACTGACAATTTGTGTCCCTGGACACAAACCAACAGATTGAATATCGTCCCTATTTCACGAACTTCCATGATACTGGGTTGAAATGAATGTCCTTGGGGATGTTTTAGGGTAGTTGATCATTATGACTCAATAAATTACAACATGCTGACTTTTGTGGCACTTTGCAAATTCTTCAGGCTTGGTTTGAAGTTGAAAATGAGCCAAACAGACATTATTGTTATTATATTTAATAACAGTAGTATGCATTATGATATTTTCCCACTTTGAGAAATGCAGGTTCAGGATTGTTCTAATTGATCCGCTGATATACTAAACATATGATTTGTGTCCAGTAGAGACTATCAAAGGAGCATCTACTGACTACAGACGGAGGTCATTAGGAGTCATAGACTGCTTAATACCCCATTACATCATCTTTAATCATGAGAGACAGATGTAGAAGAAAGGAGGGAAATAGGCTAAAGGTTGAGCTCTGTTAGCTAGTGAAAAGTTAAGACATACGAGAAAATGTGCAATGATAAAGTGACAAAAATCTGCACAAAAATAAGATACAGAGAGACAAGGCCTGTTTTTGTTCTGTTGTTGCTAAAATTTCCACAAAAACATCTTCCAGTGTGTCTTTCTATTCGGACCCCTCCACCTCCCAAACAGATTCCGACCTCTCCAGGCCCTCATGCCAGCTTCTATCAGTCTCTAGACCTTAAATATAAGGCACATGCTGGCTGCAGGTCTGCTTGTATTTCTGTGTTTGGTGACCAGGAACATGTCTGAGCCTAAATTTTAGCCAAGAATGACAAGAAATGTAAATGTTTCATTGGAAAAAATTGATAAATGATTTTGGCTCTGACAGAAACCTCAACTATTCCTCAAAATTGAGAAAAATCTGTGGAATTTGGGCCATGATGTCTGCGTGAGAGATAATTCAACCATGTCCAGAAGAAAATTGTGAACTCTTGAGAATGTCTGGTCAGGTCATCGCTGACTCGCCTTTTGCCTGGTAGCTATAAGAGTGGTGATCCTGTGTGTGGCAACAAATTGGCAGGTTTCACTCTGGAAGGCCATCTGGCCGTGTGTCCTGCCAACATCGGCCAAAGCTAATATCTTTGCAAACAAGATCAAATATTTAATTACGCAAAGTTGTCATGGTCTAATTAGTCCTGTGAGATCCTCCTCACCCAAACCCACTGTGGTGTTGCTTGGTCAACTCCCAGGCATAAAAACAAATGAATTTGACAGCTTACACTCGACCCCACCCATGATCTGAGGGATCACGCCATTTGTGTTTTTATAGCATTAAATATGTATGAGCATCAGTTAGCCAAGCAGTGTATCCTTTCTTCTGAACAACTGACATGTTCTCAAAATGTCATTCGCTTACATTTTAAATATTGGAAGTTTTTATACTTCATGTTTGTCAAAAGAAGTATGCAAAATGAGAATTGTCTTCAGTTTTTCCACCACCATTTTTACAAGCAGCCAATAGCAAGGAGTCCATGCTCTCTCAGAAACCTAGGAAGTAAAGATTATTTCAACAATGTCTAAGTTTCTACTGATCCCAATGCTCAAATTCAATCTTCTGCAGTTTGTATTTAATGTGCAGTCCCCATTGACTCAGGAAAGACACATTTTGACTCAGTAGTAAAATTGTACATGAAGTGTACACTCTTTGATCTAATAGAGACACACATGCCTGCTCTCAATTAGCAAACTGTGAGTCTGATCAACTCGTACAGCCCTGTTAACTCAGCGTGTTCACTCTGCTATCTGCAGCCCAGATGTAACAATCCCCTCCTACTGTAGGGAAACCTCAGAGTCAACTAAATAATTATTAGGATGTTGATGGAAAGTGGCGGCCCTGCAGCACTGGAATCCACTGTAGCCGCCCATCGCAGCTCCACATTGACCGAGACCTTATGTAAGAACGAACGAGTGATCGGCTGCAGCAGATGTGGTTTAATGTGTTCATGAATGGACGAGGTGCCAGGGACAGCTTCCTTATGGACCTTGTTTTAAAACACAGGAAAGGGTGTTGGGTGTTGAGGGGATTTTTTTTGTCTTTATGTGCTTCAAAAATAATCAAAACTGAAAAATGTTTCTATAAATTTAAGTAAATGTGTTTTATGATGGTCTTTGAGGGATTCCTCAGTGATTGTAGGGTCTTAAAGAGAACTTTGGATTAAAGGATAAGGCTCAACAAATCCCATGAAAAGACCAAAATCAGCATTTCTTTAGAATGTCTCTCAATACTTTCCAACTTCCTTACCCAGTCTGTAATACTACACTTAGCCCCAAACCCATCCATTCCTACTGAAGATGTGAATATTTAATAACAAGTCACAAATAACTCCTTTCATAAAAAAACTAAAGTTTAGCTATGTGTCAAAACAGAGGGGCACTGTAGTTTTTAGACAATTTAACCCAAACAGGAGTAATTAGTCCATTTTCTGGGGATTATTTTCAGCTGTGGATTAATTCACATTTGGTAATAACTACAGCAGGAAAATGTATTTGGGGTTGATTTAAAATATACTACAGTGCCCAGGTTAATCATGAAGTGTAAACATATCACCTAGAGCAACAGTGTGGCTTATTTATATTATTAAGATCTGTGGCAAAAGAATCTAAGCTGCAGTACACCAGGGTTTGGCTACGAAGGCGATACATTTGAGTCAATAAACATTGGATGAGTTGTTACTATACTTTAAAGCATTAAAATGGTGCAGTGTATAATAGCAGGTGGGGGTGTTTAAAGAGAGATTGCAACCAAAAAGAAAAGGCTTTTAAAGCTCAATGTTCAATCAGATAATGAAGAAATCGTCCATGTGTGCCGTTAAGTGCTGCAGCAAAGCACAAACTCTTAATTGTTTCAGCTTAACAAGGTACAAAACTGTTCACTTTTCAATTTAACTTTCCCAGATTGTGCTAAAACAGGAACCGTTCATGTCTATGAAGTTCTTGGTGAGTTGTCGAAGCAGCTCCTGGTAGTGGGACTTCTCCCTAAAGATTTCTACATTATTCTAAAGACACAGCCTTTTGATGTGTCCCGTCTGTTTCAGCAGCGCCGGCGTGACGAAGCTGCCGCAACACAATTGAATGACCCAGTTAAACTGGTTCCAAATCTAAACCATCACAATCATCGCTTAAGACTAAGAAAAGGGTGAAAAAAGAATGAAAAAAGATAGGACACAAGAGAAAAGCGCTAGGCTCCAGACACCTCCCCTGGCATTGCTAATGCATGCCCTACTTAAATGCTTAACATGAATAATGTTGTGGCCCCCTCCTCTCTTCATGTAACAATACCACGTCTGTTTAGGCTGGAATTCAGCATCCAGTGTTTCATATCTCCTGTAGAAGCCGAGGGATTTCCCTTCAGCAGCATCTCTGCGTTCTTTTTCCCAGGGAGCTTCTTTCGAAACAATACGATGTTGTTGGAAGTCATGCATGCCGTTCTCCAAGAACAAGAAAAGCCTTTTTTCTATATGGACATGATGGATAGTCAACCTCATGCAGGGATGTAGCGCTGGCTATGGACGGGGAGCAGGGGGGAGAGAGGGAGGAAAAAGACTGGAGAGGGCTTACCCAAGGTTTTGAGAAGTTCATCAAAATTCTCACTCCTCTTCATCTTCCAGGTGCCGGCAAAGTTAGGCATGTCTGCGTGAGGCTGAGTCCGAAGCGGCTGCAGAAAGGACCTGTTCAACGATCTGATGCTTCTCTCTCTCCCTCTTCCCTCTGTCTCTCTTTGACTCTTTCTCACCCTCCTCCTCCTTCCCTGTGCTCCTGTCTCCTCTGCTCTGGGCTCTGCCTCTCGTTACACACTGTTACACCCGAGTGTGTTTCTTTTTATTTATTTAGTTTTCTTCACACACACTCCTTTCTTCGTCTGCGTGCCCTCGGTGTGCTGGCTGCAATCTTGTCTTTAGCTCCTTTATAGCTACTGTCTTTTAATGGGAGTCAGCGGAGGTCCCTCCCACTGAAAGCTCTGTCCCATTAATACAGTGGAGCAAGACTGACGTGTCTGCGTCCTCTGGGGATCAAAGCGACTAAATCCATTCTTTGAGACAGTATTTATCGTGCTTTCATTTTTCAAAAAATTGATTATGAATCATTTCTTTAAAATCAATTTTTGGGGATCATCTTTCGGCATGATGATTCCAAAAACTTTTTTAGGAAACGAAGAATTAGCAATTTATTTTACATTACATTACATTACATTACAGTCATTTAGCAGACGCTTTTATCCAAAGCGACTTACAGGAAGTGTATTCAACATAGGTATTCAAGAGAACTACTAGTCACCAGAAGTCATAAGTGCATCTCCTTTCTTAAACAAGCATCTAAGAGCATAAACCAGAGCAAAAGTACAGTGCAGAGGCAAATTACTACGAAAACAATAATTGCAACAAACTAATACGAACATAATAAGTGCTACAAACTACTACGAATAGGATAAGTGCAGTAAACGAATAAGTGCACGAATACAATAAGTGCAACAACTAATACGAATGCAATAAGTGCTACGAGGAAGGCTCAGGGTAGTACTTCTTGAAGAGGTGAGTTTTCAGCCTGCGCCGAAAGATGGGCAGGCTGAAATCAAACCATTATGTTTTCCAATTTGTAGTTCAGGGAATAAAGTTTATGAAACTCTGATATCTTTAATTCAAGATAACACGTATAAAAGTATCGTCCTTAAAGTTATTTCAACTACCTGATTTAGATTTTATAAATATTTATATATTTTTACTGTTTCAAGTGCTTCTGTCGGTTTTCTGTTGACTAATATAAATGATGGCAAGATATTTAAACATTCAGTAAATTTGCACAAAATGAATCCTGAACCACAAACTTAGATCAGAGAGTTTCTTTATTGCACCAAAAATAGATGTTTCCTTGTTGATCACCCTCAGATATTAACAGGGAAATGTTTATCTATTACATGCACATTGCATTGTATTGTATAAATGATGTAGTATTATGTTAAGTGAGATCATTTGGGGGCTTTTTGCCTTCTCTAAACTTGCAGTAAAAGTGTTGAAGTTGTGTTTTCTCTGTCGTTACTCTTTGTTCTGCATTGTTGGCTAAATCGGTGCAATACAGTAAAACTTATTTTTATCAAATTAGCCTCAAAGCAGTCCTGCAACACAAACATGGATCAAAGAGATGTTTTGTTGAACTTACAATGAATCATCTGGATGTTTTTTTGTTGAGTCACCCCTCAGGCTTTAAAAAGGAAGCATGTTTTTATTATGCATTCATTGTATTGTATTAATTATGCATTAGTTTGTTTTTATTATGTAAAATGAGTTTTCCACGCTGCTGAGCTTTGAAGTTGCTAGTTAGCAGTTTAGTGCTTTGAGAAAACTACAGTTGATGTGCCCTTGAGCAAGTTATTCACCGTCAGCCCGTCTCAGGTGAGCTGTATGACCAAAAATTGAAGTTTATGAATATGAATGTGTGTAAACAAGAGAAAGTGAAGCTGAACTGTGCTGTAATCTTACAAATTTTATCAAACATGTTTATATTTAAATCAAATCACAGTATTACTAATTACTTTAATGATTTTCTTTATAAAGAAATAGATTCATGCATACATATTTTATCTTGTAATACTGAATAAAAATAATAAGTTGAGTTTTGACAATAATAAGTTTCATTATCAGTGATGTAACTATGCTGTGTTAGAAACAGGTTGCTAAAAGCCATTTAGTTTATTTCAACTTGTATACAGTTTTATTAAAGTACACTTCATACAACTAGGGCAACTACTTTGCTCATTTAAAGTTGTTTTTTTATTTACAGTTTTTTTTATTGTTTTTTATTGTTGATCAATTGGAATTGTCGGAGTCAAATTAACTAAACAAGTTTTAATGTATTATATTAAATTATCCAGACTTAACGTTATCAGTAACTACTAGATGCCAAGTTATAGATCATAAAAAAATGTTTAAAGCCACGCTAAAAGTTCTTGTAAACAGTGTGTTGGTGCTTATGGATAAATACAACAAATGTACCTGTTTTTTCTTTGCAAACTTGTTGAAAACCAGGCGGCTAAATGAAGACAAAACACTAGTTCTGTATCTCTTTTTGAATTTACCTTCACTGTCTTCAACTCATCTGTATGTCCACAGAAGTACTGGCAAGAAAGGGAAAATTATCAAAATGATTTTAGAGGAAGTTCACAAATAAGTTCAATACTTGCTGAGTATCAACACCCAAACACAACTGGTCAGAGATTTTATAATCCACCCAACTAAATTCAAACATTTCACAAACGTGACATTTAAGTGTTGGATCAGAATAGTTTCCACAGGACGGATTTGAATGACTCAAACCCTCTTAGAAACAGACACCTCAGCTTAAAAGTTTCACTTTTTTTGCCAAGACCAAATCCCATAATCAGGCTTGACTGATAACTTAAAAGCCAAAATTAGTATAATGATGATTACATAAGGAGCTGACAGTTTTAAAGACCTCTTTCAGTTATATTGTATTCTTGTGTCAAGCTGTGATTTAAGAAGAGAGCTGAGACAAAGAGGCACTCTTATAGATCTAAAGAATATTAGAACTATGTGACGTTTGTGCAGGAAAAAACTTTGATTCTGACTTTCTACCAGTTTTCTTAATCTTTATCTCGATATTACTATAATTATGTCCATTCATACTTTATGTTTTGAATCAAAAAGAAGCATTTAGGGTTGTTGTTTTTGTCTTTAAGCAAAAATAGACTGTATATAAACAGACAGTAATAACTCAATATCTACAAACAGAATGATTCGATAGATGGATAGATAGATAGATAGATAGATAGATAGATAGATAGATAGATAGATAGATAGATAGATAGATAGATAGATAGATAGATGACGGAGAGACGGAGAGACAGATGGATATATTTTATATTGTTTGGCTCTCAAAGCACTTTATTTTGCCATACCAAAAGATAATGACAGCAGAAGTCCTGCCCTCCCTTCAGCATGCTGCAGCTGATGTCATTACATCAGCTTCATTACCCATTATTATTTCCCTGAAAATACAGATGAATCACTGGGCTGAAAATAGCATCCTTACTGCCTGCAGGAAAAATACAAGTACATGAACAATTTAGAAGGTTGAGGTTGACTTGACATTTTCAGTGTTCATGTAATTGCTTTTAGAGATTCATTTTCCTCCCTAACATGGATGAAAAAGTACAATAACATTATTGAAAAATGTTTATATAACAGCATTTGGAACAAGCAGCTAAGTTTCTTCCGACAGTGAAAGAGTCACCTGGAAGAAAAAATTGTTGGTAACACAACCTTTTTAACATTGACAAGAATTATACATATTTACATTTAATAAATCTAGTTGTACGTAGCTATAAGGATATATTAAGTGTTTATTAATGTACAGTATTTGTCCACAATAACAACTTCACTGATCGCTGAATCCACACAGCACAGGATGGGTTATTAATACTTGATTAATAATAAACACTTAGATCTACTTAAAACTGTACGAGGGTTATAACGCATTTATTAAATGTGTATATACTGCTTACAAAGGATAAATAAAGGGACAAAGTGTCACCAAGGCCCTCATTCATCATAATCAGGAGATAATCTTAAACTCAGAGTGCAGTGCTTTATCCTCCAAAGCAACAACTTCTTAAAAATGCCGGACTGTAACTGTTTATACATAAATTATGGGTGCTTCACAGGAGAATTGTTAACAAAGACATTAATAAATGTGCCTTAATATGTCTGTTTACAACTACATTATGTGTTTAGTGAGGGTTTAATCACTATACCATTTGAAATCAGCAGCAAATTTGCATTAAGAGACACCGCCTATCAGTTTTACCGCCAGTATGAGAGATTTATTTATTTATATATTGCAGTTTGTTCAAGACTTTTTATTATTTAATAGTTTTTCTGTGGATGTTTGACTGTTGAATAGAGGTGATGGGGTCGCTATGTCTTGATCTGCCACCCTAAATATAATCTTATTTTTTATTTGGAGTTTAATGCGTTTTTTAGCTACTTGTGACTGTGTTTAGTGGTATTTTTACAAACTGTTCCGCCCCCAACACGAATATAACTCTCTGGGTGAAATGCTGAGTTCTTGGTGTATAAATGGTCACATTCAAAGGGTTTGTAACACAAGCACTGCTCTAAATAGGACTTCTCTCATCTTCTCCACTCCGGCTGTCAGGAGATTCACACTGATGTCCTTTCTCTACAATGCAACTGCCCATTTCAGCTTTACTTCAGGAGTTATCTAAAACACACTGGCTGTATTTGCCTTTCTCGACTTGGAATAATACTCTAGAAACTTTATCTTGACAACCGTATTTGAGTGTGTGGAGCTCAGACTGCTGCTGCAGCAACTGTCAAAATATTGGAATATTTTTCTCCTATTGGAATATCTGTTTTTTTAGTTATTTTTGTATTTTTATTAATCTGTTTTTGTTATTTTGTAGTCAAGACAGGTAATGAGGTCATCTAAAGTCAAATATTAATTGTGGGTCTCTGCTAAAATCATAGTTTCTAACACTTCTTCTTTTCATACAAGTTTAAATTTGCGTAGAAATATATATAATAAGATTAATTCAATGTAACAGAATTTAAATCGGGCTATCAAAGAAACACTTATTAAACAATAGGGAATATTGAAGACCTATCTACACACTATTATTCCAGTTCACTGTCCCACTGTTGTCAGAGACTAAATTACAGAAATTATGAAATTATCAAACATACTTTTTGTTATTCGATTAAAAAAAAAAATGTTGATACCCCCTCCAACCCATCTAACTGGCTTATTCCATATATTAAAAACACTTATTAAATTAATCATTTTACAGTTCCTTTTTTTAATTCAATCAATCATTTATAAATGTTGTATATATATTCTTTAACTCCAGTCATGCTTTAAACCTCCACACCGCTGGCGGTGATGGTGAGATTCGGGCGTTAGTCGCCAACCGTTTTGTAACAAACGAAGAAGAACGGAAGCGGAAGTGACGTCAAATGTTGACATGGCGGCTCACATGTAAATCACTGAGTTTCAGAAACTGAATAAAGCATCTTATTAAGAGATTTAAAGGTACGTGGATGCATTTTATGTCATAAATAGATACTGAATCATCAGTAGATATAAACCAGTGAACTGGAAGATAATCTGGAAACCGTTAAAACAGGAAACTGCACTTTGTTGTGGCGCTAATGCTAGCCGCAGCTAGCTCCCGTTAGCATTGCTATTTCTGCAGCTTTTATGTCTGTAACTACACAAATATTGTCTTATTAACCTTAAGTTCAATTAGTTATTCATTTGGCTGTATTGGCATTAACTCTGGCAGCTTTGTGCATTAAAATATTGTCTTTAATCTGCATTTCTAGGAAGCAAATGTAATGTTAGCTATTGTAAATGACACTTTACTGCTGTTTTCAGGCTGAAGTGAGGTGATCTAACTGACTCAGACTCCCAGGACCAAGAAGATGAGCACTCAAGTAAGCACCACATATGAATATCTCACATTTACAGTCAACATGTTGCTCTCTTTATGTGTTATCTGGGTGAAAGACCCCCAAATATTCACTATAAGCGTGTGTTTTTGATTTCAGTACAGCATTCTTTTCAAGCAAGAACACGGTGAGTAACAGCATGAATTAACAGATATCCCTCTATGACTGTAACTAATGTTATTACCTAATCAATCACCAGTCATTCCCACAGGAAGTCCTGTTATTCAGAACTACTCCCACTCTGTTTGCCTGTATTTAAACCTGTCTTCTTCTAGTTGTTGTTCTCCCTCAGTATAAGACTTACTGTCAACAAACCCCTAAAAAGACGATAATAATATAATAATAATAATAATACATTCTATTTATAGAGCGCTTTTCAGAGTACTCAAAGACTCTTTACAGACATTTAAAAACAACATTTAAAAGCTACACACTAAAAACTTAAAACTTAAAACACACAGCATAAATTATTCTACTAACTGACAAGTATGGTCTGTATAGCTAAAGTCTGATCGCTCCACTTTTTTCCAAAATCTATTAAACACACATTATTGAGCCACACAGATGCACCGGTTTGACATGTTCCTTCTTGATTATTTATCGTAAATCCCACATTCACAATCCTGCTGTAAATACTGTCTAGAGAACAACATGTGTATTAACAGGAAGAAAGCTCACAGCAGCTTATAGCATAAAAGATAACTCACAAAAAACCTATACAATACTTAAATCAATTAATAATACAAAAAGTGACTTTCCTGTACATGTATATGCATATGAATGCTTTTCAGTGGTGGTCAGGTAAAACCTAGTGAGGTGCACATAATGCAAGTAGTGCAATTATTATACCTTTAAGATGTAGTGCAGTTATGGTTTAGATAATTGAAACATGTTGAAAGGTGCATGAGTCCAGGTTGAGAGGGTTTTTGTATCAGTCTAAGTCCGTTTTTGAAAAGTGCAAGGCTTCACCTACCAACCTCCATGTCCAGACACAGAGGGGACTGGTTGTATGGGAGATAGCAGCTGGCACACTAATGCAAAATTAACTCCTTTTTGAGTACTGTATACATAAAAACTCACCTAAAACTGAAACTTTATATGCATGATAGATAGATATTTTTTACATCTCTGGTAACTAACAGGCTTGGGTCTGAGAACAACAGATAGGGTACAATAAAGAAAGACAGAGTCATACTAACATATTACTGGTTTTGGTGTTTTCACTGGATTTGTCGACAATAATAACTGCAACATAACTTGTACTCACATTATAATCAGAGTTTTGACTTGTGTTTGTTTCCTCTCAGCACACGATGATGCTATCTGGACAGCAGCGTGGGGTAAAAGTGAGGCGGATGGGTCCGAAACTATCGTCACCGGCTCACTAGATGATATGGTGAAAGTCTGGAAATGGTGAGTGTTTTTTAGCACATTATTGTATTTGTGATTTTTTTCTGTTGTAACATTATTTCATATCTAGATTGTTCTCTCAATAACCCCCATGATCTTTTAATTACTTTTTTTAAACATCTTTAACATTTTTCACATCATGGACGTACAGAGTTGTCCCAGTTTTAGTTGAATTGTAGATGCAATTTTAGGAACTTGCCATCTGTGGTAGCTTAAAGGTTGAATTGAGAATATTTGACATGACGTGCCAAATAATCTCACACTGTTCCTGCAGGTCAGATGAGAAGCTGGAGCTGCAGTGGACTCTGGAGGGCCACCAGCTGGGTGTGGTGTCAGTGGACATCAGTCACAACGGAGCGATCGCCGCCTCCAGCTCCCTCGACGCCCACATCCGTATCTGGGACCTAGATTCTGGAAAACAGATGAAGTCCATGGACGCCGGACCAGGTACGACTGGGTGTTGGAGGATCAGTGATATTTTCCTTTATTAATTTATTTTGGGTGTTAGAATAGCATGGTGAGTAGAGAGATCATTCTTCCCTCAGCTCTAAATCTGACTTCTGAACTAAATGAACATTATATTTTTTCTTAGATTTTGAATAAGACAGCTTTTACCTTCTGCGTACTTTAAATGCATGTCCCTTGTGATTGTGCTTCTTACCTTTACCTTATCAACCTAATTATTGATTTATCAAACTGATGCAAACTGTACGATTAAATTAGAAAAAATCCCACCAAGGGGCAATAAGTTATGAGCAGTTTGTACACAACAACACAGCAACATAAAACAACATACAAACAAATACACCAAGGAGCTAAAACGTGGAATCAAATCTATACATAAAAAATATCAGAATCAGAATAGGCTTTATTGGCTATGTATGTGTACACTGTTTTTTGTTCCTCTCAACATACATACAGAGAAATAGACAAATAAACAAAAAACAAGGGCAACAATAAAAATGGTAAAAAAGAAACCCATGGAGCATTTATAAGTCAGATTGGAGAGGGGAAGAATAAGTGAACAAGTCCCTGATGGCAATAGAGAGAATTCACCTGCAAGAACATGAACCAAAGAAGCCAACAGGCTCACTGCTTTCCGAAGGATTAGTTGGTTGCAGAAAGAATTCAGGTCTCTTTATTTGACTCTGATGATCTTTGAACAGACCCAGGCATAAAGAGAAAGTCTTTTGAATAACTTGGCTCCTAAACATATACTTCTGATGAAAAAGGTAGCGTATCTGACCTTTTGAATGTGGTCTTATACTGTCGAGCACTGCTATAAGGTCACTACAACAAAAAATAGTCACCTAGTTTAGTATTAAAACAAACCTACAGGCGATGGCAGCCTGTCTGCTGTGAAGCACAGCAAGCTTGTTTTATTTTTTACTCTCAACCGCACACCCAGAAATGTCTCTGTTGTTGTGTATCTTCAACCAAGCTGTACTTCATCTAATGCCATGTCACCTCCCGTTAGTGACGCTCCATTTCACTCAGTGGTTGGTCTGGGTCAGTGGACTGAAGACTGCTTTTTTTTCTCTCTTGGGATGTAGTGTATTTTAGTGTATTTTCAGTCTTCAGAAGTCAGTCCTGTTGTTGTGAAACCTTTGTTTTCTTGTGGATTTACGTGATAATATTTAGCTTGTTAGCTAAAGAGTGACATAACAGAGCAGAAAGTAGGTTTGGTGATGAGACAAATTGGTTGGCAGTTACAAAATACAGTTAGTAGTAATTTTAACTAGAAGACACATTGCATTGATTCACTTATGTTTGCTGTAGATCAGACATCAGTTTGATGTGCTCAACCTTCCCTCTCTATCTCTCTCTCTCTCTCTCTCTCTCTCTAGTTGACGCTTGGTCGGTCGCCTTCTCCCCAGACTCCAAACACATTGCCACAGGAAGCCACCATGGCAAGGTCAACATCTTCGGTGTGGAAAGTGGAAAGAAGGAATATTCTCTGGACACTCGAGGGAAATTCATCTTGAGCATAGCTTACGTAAGGAACCATAGACGTGGTGGTGTCTCTGTGTCTCTGAGGACTGAGACCTCAGTGTCTCGTCTTTACAGTTACTCATCTTGATTTGTGTTTCTTCTCATTCACAAGGTTTCCCCTTCTTTTAACTCAGTTAAACGCTTGTTTTTAAAGGCTTCCACAACAAGCTATACTTCCTCCCGTCTCATGTCTATATTTGGAAGTTGTCTTTTTAACATTGGTTTTATTCTGTTTTGCTCCTCAGAGCCCAGATGGAAAATATTTGGCCAGCGGAGCCATCGATGGAATCATCAACATCTTTGACATCGCCACTGGAAAGCTACTCCACACACTGGAAGGTAGGTTCAAATATCAGTATTCATTGATTACGTAATAAATAAAGGATCTAGTGCTGCAACTGGTGATTGTTTTTATTACCAATTATACTGTAAATTATTTTCTTGTTGATTAAAGGTAATAATATACAATGAATAACGACCACCACACTGTCCTGAAGGTCAAGGTGTTCGGATTGCTTTTTTTGTTTGACTAACAGTTACATTTCTAACTATATTAAACAGAGAAAGCCTCAAATACGCACAAGCTGGAAAATGTTTAGCCACTAAAATATTTTTTCTTTTAATCAATTAATTGATCAGCCACATTTAAGACGTCAGTGAGGAAGCTAAATGAGTGACTGTCTCCTCTCTCTTCAGGTCACGCCATGCCCATCAGATCCCTCACTTTCTCCCCCGACTCCCAGCTCCTGGTCACAGCCTCCGACGACGGCTACATCAAAATATATGATGTGTGAGTTTGTGGATGCTGATAAGATTGTGAATGATCTGTATTCTGTGCCAAAGAGGCTCCTTATACATATTAAAATAAAATAAACACACACAGATCAATGGAGGGGAAGGATGCACTAGTGTTACAGATGGGACGAATTACAAACACAATAACAAACAGTATTGAAGAAAAGAAGTGTTTGTTTTAAACTTTGACCTGTTGTTTTACAGGCAACACGCCAACCTGGCCGGCACCCTGAGTGGACACGGATCCTGGGTTCTTAATGTGGCCTTCTCTCCAGATAACACCCACTTTGTCTCAAGGTAAAATCAAACAACTTCATGTTGCTACAAATACATTTTCAGTTCTGATGCACAAAACCTGAATTTCTGCAACAATATATTTTGACACCAGAAGAAAATGTTGATGGACCTGAAACAGACTAATCTGTCGTAAATACATTATAATAGAATAGCCAATGGTTGTGTGAGCATCTGCCTTTGACTGTCTGCATATTAGCAGACGTGTTTTCCTGTCGTCTACTCTCCCGTCGTGTTAAACTGTTGTCAGCTGAAGCTGTTTTTCAGACAAAGTTTCCAGTTCACACTGCCAAAATAAACGGAGCAGGTCAGCCAGACAACACACAGTTTGAGCGTAAGACGAACTGTTAAAAACACGTTTTCTCTCCTCTGTTTCTACCCTCAGCTCGTCTGACAAGAGTGTGAAGGTTTGGGACGCCGGCTCCAGAGCGTGTATCAACACTTTCTTCGACCATCAAGACCAGGTGACAAAGATTTGCCCGCGTCTCCTCACTGAGAGTGTTTGTAATCAGATTCAAAGTCAGAAAATCCATCTGCTGTAGGTGCTGATGTGTTGGGGGCCGGGGGAATCAATACGGCCAATGTCATGGAGTGGCCCCTCACATGACCCTTCTCTGACGCCTCAGCTCGGGCTAAACCAATAAACCCGGCTGTCATTAGATCCCTGGTTGCAGACGCCTGTGGGGAGGTTGATCTGTTCTCCAACAAAGCCTCTAAATGAAATATCACGGCTCCTCAGAGAAGAGATCAGAGGCGGTGGACTCTGCTGTATTGTTTTTGTGTGTCATCATGAAGTGACGGCAAAACATATTCAGGGACAATTTATTGTTCATCTTAGCTTTGTTATCCCTTGTTTGCTTTAGTCTCAGCTCTCTGCACCGCTTAGTTTCTAATCAAATTGCACTTTTTGAGGTGTTTGTGAAAAGCTCAAAGAACAGCATCTGTGACCGCCCCATTTTTTAAGAGTAAACTTGCCTTGTTTCTGCTTATACTGCCTTATATTATTCAATCTTAATGCAGTTGGACAGTAATAGAACAAAATATAAAATGCTGTAAGTCCACATAGAAAAACATCATTGTAAAAATTCAAGGATCCAGTCTTTCAAAGGGTTAAGATTTTCAAGCAAGGACATTTTTTTTTATTCCCTGTTTTCAAAAAGCTCAATGCCTAATATTATTTAATATGTGGACACTTTTGTGATTAGGAATTTGCACTTTTCACATGTCACTCGAATCCAATTTTCCCTCTCTGTTCCTGTTCTCTTCAGGTGTGGAGTGTAAAGTACAACAGCAAAGGCTCAAAGATCATCTCGGCCGGAGACGACCGCGCCATCCACATCTACGACTGTCCCATGTGATGGACGACGTCCTGTACAGGCTAAAAGAGCAGAGGGTCTCCAGATCTGTTTACCAAATCATGGGGTTGAAGTTGGTAATTGGGGGAGGGAGGGAGGGAGGAGAACTGTAAATGTGATCAGGGTTTTTTTGCACTGGCCCACTACGGTCAAATAAAAGGGTTGCTTTTGTACTTTTGTTTCTATTGTATTTTTTTTAGTTAATGGGAAGAGCTTTTGACAAGCAGTTTTTTTTAATCATTCAATGGTTTTATTTAAATTGCATATAATTGTATTTTGAAAATCTTGAGGTTTCAGATAAAATTTGTGCTTTGCTATGGAGCCCTGAACCAGACAAAGGCAATAAAAGATCATCATATGAGTCAAATGTGGCTTAATAGTTCTTCTTTATATATTTTATTCATCTTGCGTTATTCAGCTCTTTACTTTCTCTTCTTTTCGGTCTTCGTGCACATTTAATCATTTGTTTTATTTATCCATTAACTTACATTTCTGACTTGATAATTGAATTGGCTCTGTAATTAGGATACATTACTTTGGGATTTAGTAAATTGAAAAGATTGTGAAGAAGTGCAAGTTCGGAGGGAGCTCTGTTTCAGCAGCAGTGTTGGAGATGAGGTACGAGGTAGTGCTCCCTCCGGTGGCCCAGTAGGTGTACTACAGACTCATAGAAAACTGTTTCTAAAAGTACTTCTTAAAAATATAATTATAAAGTACACACACTAAAACTTGTTGCAGTGATTCAGAATTTTTAATTTCTTTTCAGCGAAGGTACACAAGTTTTCCAAGTTTAAAACACAAACCGTACTTTTAACAACACCTTTATTGCACACACTGCAGATAGTCGGTAAATACATGTGTAGCACTTCCACCACAAAGGCCTTTTTTTTTTGTTGAATAAATCACATCAGTTCAGAAACTGGGATTCATCAAACTGAATAGTGATGTTTGCACAATATTTCATTCTATAAAAGAAAGAGCAGAGAGTGTCAAACCTCACTGAGGTGTGTTTTTTATGGCAGTAATAGTCTAAATATGGCCTTGTTGATGTACCTCACACTCTGTAAATGACTGGTGAAATCTGAAGGCCACTGTTGGAGTTTGGCTGTGTGCGCTGGTGTTATGCTGCTGTCTTTACTCTCCCTGTGTGACAGCTTTAACCAAACAAAGGCCCGGTGGTTTCAGGTTTCTGTCCTGTTGCTGATGTGATCTCCAGTCATCTGAGCACTGTTAATAATACAACCGCGTCTAAGGCCTGTAACGTTTACATCGCCTCTTTTCTTCGTTAGTTTTGTACATTCCATTTATACAGACAGAAATAAAACAGAAAGAGACAGCAGGTAAATAAATCATGTGACACAGGTGTATATATATTACAGAAAGGCTTTAGGTTACAAAGACATTTTTTTTAATATTCTTTTGGATGTCTAGATTATTTTTTACATTTTGAAGATGTACAGAAACGGCATTGCTTTCATTAAATAACAAATTGTGTTTCTTACTTAATTTATGCCTAAAACAAGGTGAGATTCTGAGCAGGTGTTGTACACCTCTGCACAACGTTTTCACTGGAATGCGCATAGATGAAGCTTTTCTGCTCTTCAAATGCTCAAAAAGACAAATAAGGCATTTGTGTCTCCAGATTTTGACACAATGTGATTTACTTTTTATACAAAAACTGAACCCAGCTGGATTGTGAACTCAAAAGCTGCATCACATGTTCACAAGCTTAGGCTGCTTTTGGCCGTTTAAGTATGACACAGGGAAAAAAAACAGAAATGCCAAAGCCAGGCATTAAAGAAATACACTGGTGCAGTCATTCAGTATTGGTTAAATATACAGTAGAGGTGGTAATAATGCTACTTTTAAGTAGCAACATTCATCATATTTTAGTAGGATTTGATTTGTTCTTTTTATATGGCATTTACATCTTTTCACATTTCACAGAAGCCGTTTAGCAAAAGAAAAGGCCAGTAGAAATAGGTCTGACAGAAAAAGACAAGATAATAACACCTTTAACTCCCATTATTTGCAGTCTACTGCCATAAACCTGTATTAAAACACCACAGATCTAAAAAGGGTGTGTGGAAAGCAGCTAAACAGGTGAGCAGTTACCCCGAGGCTGGACACAGATCTGGGTTGTCGTCTCCTGAAAGTACCTACCCGACTGTGCGGAGTTGAATGAATCCTGGTACGAGGCTGTCCTGCTTCCCTCTGGCCTTTCACCAGTGTCTGGAATCTACGAGGTCAGATCGCAGACTCAGTCTCTTCAGAGTCTCGTATCCCACCACTATGAGCACCGACGTGGGCAGGGAGGAGATGATGCGGGCCGACAGACCCTTGGTCATCGCCCAGACGCCCTCCTCTGCCAGCAGCTGCTTGAAGGTCTCGCTAACAGACGATCGTCCCTCCACCTTCAACATACATCAAACATCTGGTAAATCATCTTTTATTTGCTTTTTTTCCCTTCCTTGAGATTTAGATTTGAAACTTTGAAAACAAAATCTCACCAAAAAGGTCAATTTTATTTTACTGAGGGATTGGATGTGATAAGTTGCTCCTGAAGGCTTGCCATCGGTGTGGACTGGATGTTGCATGAATGTTAGTTAGAGTCTGATGGTGGCACCTTGCATGGTAGCCTGTCATCAGTGGGTGAATGGGTGAATGATATGTAATATACTACTGATTGTAAGTCGCTTTGGATAAAAGCGTCTGCTAAATGACTGTAATGTAATGTAATGTAATGTAAGATCGCAAGCTCATGAATAGCTACTAAATGGACATTATGGTAAAATAGTTTTATCGACTGCTGTTTTCAATTTCTGAAAACTTTTAATCTTGACGCAAAATAGATGTTGAGTTTCTACAATGCGAAGTAACAAAAAACCTTTTGACAATCCTCCAAACTCCATCTGCTGAGAACGATTGTGTTATACGATAAAATGCTGCACCAAAGCTTTACAATGGACCTTATGGTGAAATTGTTTTAGTCAACTCATTTCAATGTGCATAGTTTTCACTATGGGCTTAGAGGCCATATCTAATTTAAGTCAAGCAAAGTTCTGTTATTAGTTCTGTATGTATAAGCATACAAAGTGATGTGTATTTACATAAGAAAGAGAAACTAAAAACTAGTACATTTTTTAGTTTACAAAAACAAACAAAAACATCGGTTGACCAATCAGAGCAAGATGAGGAACTATTGAGCAATGTTAGGAACCAAAGGACGTGTAGCAACAGAGAGAAGGAGCTGACTCCAGCTGTATTTGGTGTTGAGAGATCACTGCATCGACGGCCTGATTCTGTGACGCTAATTCATTACTAAACAACTAATAACTTGTACATTATTATCTAGTTAACGCTGAATACTTACATCTGAGTGTGAATGCTAACCCTCGAGTAAGACAAAAACGTGTTGGTAAATGTCATCTCAAAGTCCAAAATGCTCCTTGTGAGTAAATGTAAACATTTACAGGCTATTTTTTTTTTTATATTTATAAATCCCACCATCTCAAATCTTCTCAGGGCCTTGAATGTAAATACATATAGAATTTCAGCTTTTCTGCAGTGCACAATGGTGTCTTTCAGGGTTTACCTGTACTCTTGCTCGAACGACATCCATGGGGTTGGTGATGGTGGAGGCGGTTGCTGCTGCCATTGGTCCTGCCAAAGCCTGCAGCAGTAGATGGGGACACTCACTCGGCGCCATCAAGGACAGCTGCTCTGGGAAACGAAACAGGATATATATATATATATAAAAGACAGTGTAAGGCCGATACATTTGTGGGTTAAATCATCCGTCACATGCAGCTAAGAACACCTACTGCAAACCACAACCAACAGGGTGATGACTTACCTGTATAAAAATGGTAAAAAGGCCACCACAGTGCACTGTTCGGGATGTACGTGAGTAGCGACGCCACGTAGCCCCGGTAAAATCCCTTGAAACCATCGGCTGCAAATATCTGCACCGTGATGTCACGGCTTTGCCCGAAAGTCAGCCTGCGCTTCGTCGTTGTGAGCATCATTTTGGGTTTGGCCTTGAAGCGACTCAGGTGCTCCCCCTGCCCTTGCATCATCAGGTGCTGGGACACCACGTCGATTGGCACAGTGATGGTCTGGGCCACCAGGGACGCTGCCCCTCCAGCCACCACCGACTTCACCGTGTTACTGGGCGAGTACTGGCTCACATACTTGCGCACCAGTTCGTAGGTGGTGATGTAAGCCTGTCCTGAGATCAGGGTTAACGTATTGACCATAAAGCCCCGGTAGAGGCCTCGCACGCCCTCCGCTCGCAGGATCTTGTAGAAAGCATCGAAGGTGCCGGAGTAGAGGGCCTTCCCCTTCTGCACCTGGAGCAGAGTGCGGATGAGGCTGGCCGGGTAGACTGTGGCCCTGGTGGTCAAGGTCATGAACACGCCCAGGGAGTAGAACTTCCTCTTGTCCAGGTCCTCCCATTCGATGATTTGGATCGCGCCTTTCTGCTGCATGATGCCGGCTGGAGCAGCTCTGCACCCCTAAAGTCACGCATCTACAGTCGTAAGACCTCCAACTGCCATCACACCTGTAAAAACAAGAGAATTCGAGATTAGTAAAGCTCTGTGATCAGATGTAAGCACCTGCTGGGTTCAATAAAATATTCATTCAGTCTTTCAGAATTTGGTCTGATCCCAGAACGGCTGTCGAGAGGCATTACAATATCAGATAACACACTAAATAAGTCTATATGTGTAACAATACAAAGCTCTCGCACAATAAATAGCTTGAATAAGACTGCAACTAATAATTAATTCCATTATTAATTAATCTGCCAATTATTTTCTGGCTCAAATGATCATTTGATCTATAAAATGTCAGAATATACCAACAAAAAAATACTAAAATTGATGCTGACTTTGTCCGAGTACCAGCTCGGACAAAGTGAATGGTGACACAGTTCTGTTTTTATCATCTACAGACTTCCTCAATACATTTCAACGCAGTTACATATTTGACCTTCAAATTATGTGGACAATCACAACAACCCAGGGTCCATTTCTCCCCTCTACTCTTTGCATCCCTGATCTGAGCGGTTTGCAACTAGGACAGTCTGTCCTTATAGTGTTTACATCATGAAAATACTATATATTATGCAAATACGCACAAGGGTATTATGAAAACCAGCACACCTGAGCATGTCCAAGTGGTACTGTCTGAGCTCAGTTCATTAAAGCATTTAACAAATATATGCAGAATCCATTTTATGACCTGCTGCATTAGAATAGGGGAGTTGTTGAGTCAAAGCAGGATGGATCTGACTGTCTCCATGTGCCATCACCCTAACATACACAGGATGCATTGCTATTTGCCTCTGGCTGTGACACATGCTACTTTGCACAACACATACAGTACCAGTCAAAAGTTTGGACACACATTCAATGGTTTTTCTTTATTTTTTTCTACATTGTAGATTAATATTGAAGACATCCAAACTATGAAGGAACACATATGGAATTATGTGGTAAACAAACAAATGCTCAACAAACCAGAATATGTTTTATATTTTAGATCCTTCAAAGTAGTTGAATGAGAAGGTGTGAACAAACTTTTGACTGGTACTGTATATGTATATTATATATTATATGATAACTTGATCATATTACATATTATTAATCATATCTAATACCTAATGCTACGTTCATGGTCATATGAAAAGCATAGGACAAAGAGGAGGAAGTTTGACTGCGTATACTGGCTTGATAATAAACATGTCCAGCTTCTGTGCTGCAAAAAACAAAAAAACATTTGTATTCTATATCTGACATTTCATATTTAACTCCACATTAATAAGCAGACAAACCATTTCATAACACTGCCATTTGAAAGTCTAACAGGAAGCACGTGCAATGTCACACAGTGTCCTCAGGCTGTTTGACACTTATTGCATTAAATACAAGCAGAGATTGAATGTGTTTAGATGAAATGTACCTGTCTGTAGGGTCGTGCACCACGTGTTCACCTCCCTCCTGCAGTCAGCTGCTGATGGCCTGCTCTGATACAAAGTAGCTCATGTCTTCCGTCCATGTTGTTTTTTTGTTTTGCTGCACAAACAAGCCAAAGGTCAAAGGTCACCGGTCAGGTTTTTTCAATGCACCGTTTTGTTGCTGGTGTGATAAATGATTCCTGGGTGAAAAAACCCAGAAACACGGTCTCCTCTTGCAGGGGTCACTGTAAAGGTTTGGTTAAAGCTGCCTGCAAAACAAGTTTGTGTAACTTGACGATTGTGATGCGTTCAGGACGCGATGAAAAACGTAGGGATTTTGAAGAACATGCACACAAACCAAGGAGCCAAACAAAGTTGGTACTCTTTGGTACTACTTTTTTGTAGTACCAAAGAGTACTAAATATCCTTTTCACTCTCTGTATTGTATAAGTTGGTTAGTTACCTGTGGGATTTAGAAATTGGATGTGTATCCTCTAGAAAAATAAATAAGATAAACTAGAAAGAATTGCAAAATAATAGTTATTCTGTCTGTATAAATAAAATAATAAGATAATCCTTTATTAGTCCTGCAGCGGGGACATTTACAGGATTACAGCAGCAGAGAGGATAGTGCAAAAAGTGAATCTCCTTTTCACTCTCTGTATTGTATAAGTTGGTTAGTTACCTCAAGAGACATAGTCTAGAAAAAGAAATAAGATAAACTAAAAAACAAGATCAAAAATAAGTATTATAAATAGGCAAATGAGCAATCTTAGTAAAAAACAGTAAAGAATCCACAGTAACTGAAATATTATATATACAGACAGAAACTATTAGAACTATTGTATTGCACAGGATTTTAGTGTCATGTGTCTTTTAATACAGCAAGTCATGAAAATGGCAATATCTTTACTGGTTTAGTGATTAGGTATCAATCTGTTAATTATTTAAATTATTATCCTGACATTGTTTAAAAAAATGAAAATAAAGCAAAAGTTAAAAAAACAAGATCAAAAATAAGTATTATAAATAAGCAAATGAGCAATAAAGAAACAGTAAAGAAGTAATGGTAAGGAGTGCTCATATCATTTATTAGGTAAGGGTAATAACACATTTTTATAATACTCCATAACAAGTAAAATCCATGTATACAAATGTATGCTATTTGTATAGTTACATCTGGTGAATTCTATTGCTCTTTTATTGTTTGTTTTAGTACAAACTGCATTGTGTTGTGCAACCTTGTGTTGTACAATGACAATAAATGAAACTTTGAACCTTGTATCATTTTTCATAACTCATCATACTAAATCTTAACAGTTCTACTAATAACTACAGCAGTCAAATAATTTACAAGCAATACAATATTTCTCTATAACATGTAGTGGTGTAAATGTGTGTTACTACCAGTATGATTACTAGTTCAACATTTTTATTGTAGTGCAGTACTTCATTAAATGTACACTAAATTAATTCCAACACTGATATTTGGAACACAAAGATTGAATTGATGATATTTATTCATCTTTATTTCTGATCAAGGGTACTTGAGTGCGGTACAGATATGACCGGAGGTTCCTGAAGGCAGCACAAGTCACGTCCTGTCACATGGGATGTTTACGACTGTACTTTTTAAAGTCACACTGTCATGTTCAAGAACACATGCATGTATGTGTTTAAAAACTATGGCAGACGTTTTTAAATAACAACCCCAATAGTTCTGACTTCAAAAGCATTTTAGATAAGATAAGATAAAATAAGATAATCCTTTATTAGAAATGTACAGGATTTACAGCAGCATAGGGTATAGTGCAAACAAGAGGCATAGTAAAAAAAATCAAGTATTATTAATAATAATAATAATAATAATAATAATAATAATAATAATAATAATAACTTTATTTATATAGCACCTTTTAAAAACAAGGTTTACAAAGTAAAGATATTGCATTTTCATGACGTATACAATACAGAGAGTGAAAAGGAGATTTACTACTCTTTGGTACTACAAAAAAGTAGTACCAAAGAGTACCAACTTTGTGCAACTTTTTAAAAAAAAATTTTTTACACAATGTCAGGATAATAATTTAAATAATTAACAGATTGATACCTAATCACTAAACCAGTAAAGATATTGCCATTTTCATGACTTGCTGTATTAAAAGACACATGACACTAAAATCCTGTTTCTTTACTATGTCTCTTGTTTGCACTATCCTCTATGCTGCTTTAATCCTGTACCAACTTTGTGCATTTTTCTAAATTATATTTTTTACATAATGTCAGGATAATAATTTAAATAATTAAGAGAGTCCAACTTTGTGCAACTTTTTAAAAACATTTTTTTACACAATGTCAGGATAATAATTAAAATAATTAAGAGAGTACCAACTTTGTGCATTTTTTTAAATTTATTTTTTTACATAATGTCAGGATAATAATTTAAATAATTAACAGAGTACCAAACTTTTGCCATTTTCATGACAACTTTAAAAAAAACTTTGTGCATTTTTTTTTTTACACAATGTCAGGATAATAATTTAAATAATTAATTTTGTGCAACTTTTAAAAAAAAAAAAATGTTTTTACATCATAAAACTATTTTACCATAATGTCCATTTTTTTACACAATGTCAGGATAATAATTAAAATAATTAAGAGATGTACTTTAACTTTTGTGCATTATTTTAAATTTATTTTTTTACATAATGTCAGGATAATAATTTAAATAATTAAGAGAGTCCAACTTTGTGCAACTTTTTAAAAACATTTTTTTACACAATGTCAGGATAATAATTAAAATAATTAAAATAATTAAAGAGACTTACAATCAGTAGTATATTAATTAAATAATTTAAATAATTAACAGAGTCCAACTTTGTGCAACTTTTTAAGATAAAATGTTTTTACACAATGTCAGGATAATAATTAAAATAATTAACAGAGTCCAACTTTGTGCAACTTTTTAAAAACTTTTTTTCACCAGATGTAACTATACAAATAGCATACATTTGTATACATGGCTTTTACTTGTTATGGAGTATTATAAAAATGTGTTATTACCCTTACCTAATAAATGATATGAGCACTACCATTACTTCTTTACTGTTTCTTTATTGCTCATTTGCTTATTTATAATACTTATTTTTGATCTTGTTTTTTTAACTTTTGCTTTATTTTTATTTTTTTACACAATGTCAGGATAATAATTTAAATAATTAACAGATTGATACCTAATCACTAAACCAGTAAAGATATTGCCATTTTCATGACTTGCTGTATTTGGTACTAAAAAACACAAAGTAACTTTTGGATAATAATTTAAATAATTAACCAAAAAAAAAATGTTTTTACACAATGTAATAATAATTTAAATAATTACCAACTTTGTGCATTTTTTTTAATTTATTTTTTTACACAATGTCAGGATAATAATTAAAATAATTAACAGAGAGTGCAACTAAAATAATTAACAGATTGATACCTAATCACTAAACCAGTAAAGATATTGCCATTTTCATGACTTGCTGTATTAAAAGACACATGGCACTAAAATCCTGTTTCTTTACTATTTTTTACACAATGTCAGGATAACAATTAAAATAATTAACAGAGTCCAACTTTGTGCAACTTTTAAAAAAAAATGTTTTACACAATGTCAGGATAATAATTAAAATAATTTTCATGACATGGCTGAATTAAGATGTTATTGTTATTCTGTCAGTAATTGACGAGGGGGCGTGGCTCTACATTCCCCGTGCTCTGATTGGTCGGCTCGGTGTCGCCAGTGCGCAGGCGCAGAAACGAGTCGTGTTGATCTCAGAAGTCATCATGGCGCTCGCTCCGCCAGTCGAAGGTAAAGAGGTTGTCTTCTGCTAAACTACAGCTAGCCAGCCGCTATCGACCAGGAATCGATTAAGAAAAAGACCCTCTTTCAACCTGAACACGTTGCATTATTTACTTCCAGTCGATATTGGCGTATAAACGGTGTTAAAACTGTTAATAGACGTGACAGCTAGCGCTAAAGCTAGCTGGTTAGCATTGAGCTAACGCCGAAAGCTAAGCTAAGCTAAGTGTGTTTGCGCTGCACAAATAATGTCACAACTTCCGCAATTGTGTCCTAATTGTGTTGCTGTGTCTTATCAGGTCAGGGGGCCCGGCTGCTAGCACGATAAGCTAGTCTGTTAGCGCGGCTGTGCTTCACGATAAGGACCCAGTGCTAGCTTTGTTAGCTTAGGAGCTAGCTGTCTTCTCTCACACCATGTCAGTGTGTGTGTGTGTGTGTGTGTGTGTGTGTGTGTTGTTACCAGCATTGTCTGGAAAAACAAACTACAAAAGCATCATGTAGGATTGAGTTAAAAACCTTATTAAAAATATAAAGTTAAACCTTGTTCCCAAAAGGATTTCTCTTCACAGGGTCTCAGTAACATATGATACAGTATGTTTTACATTACATTACATTACAGTCATTTAGCAGACGCTTTTATCCAAAGTGACTTACAATAAGTGTATTCAACATAGGTATTCAAGAGAACTACTAGTCACCAGAAGTCATAAGTGCATCTCCTTTCTTAAACAAGCATCTAAAAGCATAAACCAGAGCAAAAGTACAGAAACAGACTAATACGAATACAATAAGTGCAGCAAACTAATATGAATACAATAAGTACAACAGACTAATACGAAAATAATAAGTACAACAGACTAATATGAATACAATAAGTACAACAGATTAATACGAATACAATAAGTGCAACAAACTAATACAATAAGTGCAACAGACTAATACGAATACAATAAGTGCAACAAACTAATACAATAAGTACAACAGACTAATACGAATATAATAAGTGCAACAGACTAATACGAATATAATAAGTGCAACAGACTAATACGAATATAATAAGTGAAACAAACTAATACGAATACAATAAGTGCAACAGACTAATACAAATACAATAAGTACAACAGACTAATACGAATACAATAAGTGCAACAAACTAATACAATAAGTACAACAGACTAATACGAATATAATAAGTGCAACAGACTAATACAATAAATAAGTACAACAGACTAATACAGACAATATAATAAGTGCAACAGACTAATACGAATATAATAAGTGAAACAAACAATACAAGAATACAATAAGTGCAAAATGCAGACTACTAATACGAATACAATAAGTGCAACAGACTAATACAAATATAATAAGTGCAGCAAACTAATACGAATACAATAAGTGCAACAGATTAATACGAATATAATAAGTGCAACAAACTAATATGAATACAATAAGTACAACAGACTAATACGAATACAATAAGTGCAACAAACTAATACGAATACAATAAGTGCAACAAACTAATACAATAAGTACAACAGACTAATACGAATATAATAAGTGCAGAAACAAACTAATATGAATACAATAAGTGCAACAAACTAATACGAATACAATAAGTGAAACAAACTAATACAAATACAATAAGTGCAGAAACAAACTAATACGAATACAATAAGTGAAACAAACTAATACGAATACAATAAGTGAAACAACAAATAATACGAATACAATAAGTGCAACAAACTAATACAAATACAATAAGTGAAACAGACTAATACGAATACAATAAGTGCAGAAACAAACTAATATGAATACAATAAGTGCTAAGTGGAAGGCTCAGGGTAGTACTGTATGTTTTGCTTTGGATGTTCCAGTTCTGAATACTTTTTGAATAACTTCCCCACTAAATATGTTGCATTGGGCTCAAACGCTGTTCCATAATCAAATATCTGACTTTGGTTTATGCCTGCTTAGTTAAATTGAGCTTAATTATGTAATTTTGTTCATTTGCCTGTTTTTCTGTCAGCAGTGATAAAACTCTTGTTGCTCTGATCCACCGCTAGCGAACGTGTTTAGAGTAAATACTGCAGATGGAAAAGATATGAAACCCAGAGTGTGTCATTCACGTTTGTTTATCAGATTTGTAAGAGTCACTCGAAACCAGTTCTGCCATATGTGTGTGATCACATCTTTTCCATGAGTTTCACCTCTGCATGATGGGTTTCAGCAGGGTTGCTTGATGCTTGAGGACATTTTTCCTTTTGTATTTATTCAGTGAATGTTTATTAGGATTTGGGGAAACCAAACCTACAGTACATGCTTTAAAAAAAAGACAATATATAGTAATTTTACACAATATTTAATTCAGATTAAGCCCAGAAAAGTGTGTTCTATGAGGTTTCTGTTTCATAATCGTCACAAAAGTGTTGCTTTCAAAGCTAGTAACCTGAGAGCCAAAGTTACAGTGTGTTGATGTGTCCTGTTGTGAGATCAGTGAGTAGAGTTGGGCAAAGATTCAAAAGATTACTGAGTTCATAGGAGCTCAGCTTTGGCTTAGCTTAGTTTTTACACCAAGTTTTAAAGTAGAATATCATCAACATTTAACAGCATTTACATTTTGCCCTAAAATGCAGTGTTGTTCATTATTACATTATCCTAAAAGCTTATTTACAGCATGGTCTGATTCAAAGTTTGGCAATTTCTGAGACCAACTGCTCAGCTACTTATAACCACTAATACATTATGGTATGTAATAAGCCAATTATATGGATGCACGTGTGCACTAACAGCTCAGAAAAGCCTCCTGGAAGTTTTTAAGAGATAACATAAGCGTTGTCCGTGCTTGAACTGCCTTTGTATGGGATCCCCACTGTCTAAATGTTGTTAGTAAGGTAGTCGACTATTTGTTTTAACCATTTGATTTTAAAGTCTCGTGGAGTAAACCTGTCCAACCTGCAAGTATACATGCTGAGACTAAAAAATAACTGGATCATATCACGTTTCCTGGATTTTTAACACACAGGCTGGACTTAAGTTGTATTAATAAATGTTTGTCTTACCTCTGCAGAGCACCCATATGGCCATCTAATTGACACACTGAAAGATGGCAGGATCAAGTTCTTCAATCCACAGAAACTCAATGATCCAAGATATGGTGAGTTCAGGACCCTCTGAATAAAAGAAAAGGCTCATATTTAAAAAAAATGTCCCTCTTTGGATACCCTTTCCAGGTAGCATTTTTTTTACTCAGATCTGCACGATGTAGAAGAAGTAGTGCGACATTGGAAGGGGCAGTTATTGTTGATTTTCTACTGTTTTTTTTTTGCTTATTTATAATACTGTTTTATTATTTCATTTTTAATTTTTTTTACTATGTCTCTTGTGTGCACTTTACCCTATGCTGCTGTAAGCCTGCGAATTTCCCCGCTGCGGGACTAATAAAGGATTATCTTATCTTATCTTATCTTATCTTATCTTATCTTATCGTACGATAGAAATCTATCAGCATGTTTGTGCTACTGCTTAAAAAGGTTGCGTTTACCAAACTGCAGGATAGCAGTGTAAATATGTACACATGTGAAAAGTATTTAAGAACATATGTAAACAGCAGTCTTAAAGATGTTTTAAAAATACCTGTATATAAATGAAATAGTTGAATTAACCTTAAAGAGCCTTCATTGGTTTGTAACTTCAAGGTCTCAGTCTGCATTTAATCAACAGTTATGTAAACAAGGACAGTGAACGTTCAATCAACAATTAGGTTTAATTACACATTGTAAACTGTAGGAAATCAAACACCACATTGTTTTTTGTTTCTCTGTGTAGACAAGCTGCCTCTGTCCATCCGTGTCTTACTGGAGGCAGCGATCCGTAACTGTGATGGCTTCTACACAAAAGAAGACGACGTCCAGAACATTCTGGATTGGCAGCAGCAGCAGAATAAAGCCGAGGTGCCGTTCTCTCCAGCGCGAGTCCTCCTCCAGGACTTCACGTGAGTTTCACAAGGATTTGGGGTTTAACAGCTGATCCACTAAGAGTTAGCTTTTTTTTTTACATCTTGTGTCATGACTATTTCTTTTTCATGCCTTTACATAAACAAATTATTAATCTTATCATACTTGAGTTATGAAAGAAGAACATTTCTATAACTCCTTGAAGGAAGGTTAGGTTGATTTATCTTTCCTCTCCTGGTTTCCTTTGACAGTGGTATTCCTGCCATGGTGGACCTGGCAGCCATGAGGGACGCTGTGGCCAAACATGGCGTGGACCCCGGCCTGGTCAACCCTAAATGCCCCACAGACCTCATCGTAGACCACTCGCTACAGATTGATTATAGCAAATGGTATGTTTCCATTAATATTATCCTTTTTATGTATTGACAATGAGCTTAAGAAAGTGATAACATGACTTTTAATTAGTTGATTTTTGTTGTATTGATAGAAATCTGAATTAGTTAAACAGCATTGTTCTTCTAAATGTTTTCTGTAATCTTACATTTTTTTTTTTTTACCCACAGTGCCATACAGAATGCTCCAAACCCAGGTGGAGGCGACGGTCCAAGCCAAAGCCAGGGTCCTTCCCGTTCCACACCCTCCAGGCGAGGCTCACAGTGTGGGGGCCAGCGGGGCTCCTGTAGTAAAGCCGCCTGCAGTGACCCTCCAGCCTCTACGGGTCGACCTGCAGCTTCTGTCCAGCAGATCGAGAATACGCCTCTCCTCTGCCCCTTCCACCTGCAGCCTGTGTCTGAGTGAGTTTGCTTGTTAAAAATGAATGTGGTTCTTGCTCTTTACGCCTGTTGGAGCTGCTGTTTGGTCAATTAAAAAGCAGGGCTGGGGAAATAAATTGATTTCACAACCGCTACAACTAAAAGAAAAACTGTCACAAGGTCTTTTGCCCCTTTCTAAAGCTACATAATCAGGCTACAGTAAGAAGTGTTCAGTTTAACAAAATCATGGGCCATTATAGCTTAAAGTCTCTGAGGGTTACCCTTTAGCATGTCTCATGTTGATTTGTTCTTTTTCCTGCAGTACTGAAACGGCTCTGAAGAATCAGGAAATAGAACTCGGCAGAAACAAAGAGAGGCTTCAGTTCTTTAAGGTACAGCAAACATAAAATATATATATTTTTGATGCGGTAACATCAGAGGGAGAGATATGCCTTTAAGGAAATTGTGCAAATTGTATCTAATTCCTTTAATCCATGCAGAAACCGAAGTGTAAAAACCACAAATCACCATTTTATGGATGTTATGTGTCGGACTATATCTTTTAACTCTCTGCTGCTCTCATAGCTTTTATTAGTCAAACAAAATAAGTCTTTTTTGGCTCGTGGATATATTCTTTCAATGAAAAGTAAAAGAACTTGGTGTTTCCCACTTGAGAGAGCAGAAATAAATAGTATTTGTACCTTGAGTTAGTCACAAAGCAAAAAAAATAAATGTCTTCCTATTCCTTTCCCTGTCTGTCAACCAAACAGTGGTGTTCGAAAGCGTTTAAGAATGTGAACGTGATTCCTCCGGACGTCGGTGCGGTCCACCAGGTGAATCTGGAGTATCTGTCCAGAGTGATCCAGGTCACCGACGGTTTCATCTACCCCGACAGCGTGGTGGGAACCGACTCACACACCACCATGATCAACGGCCTGGGCATCCTGGGCTGGGGTAAACCAGAAGTTCTCACCAGTTTTTTACACATTTATTGGAAAATGTCACCCTTGCAAGCTGATTTAAAAAAAAAAAATGTTTTGTCCATGCTTTTCTTTCACCAGGTGTTGGGGGAATCGAGTCAGAAGCGGTGATGCTGGGCCAGCCAGTGTCTCTGACCCTTCCTCAGGTGGTGGGCTGTAAGCTGGTGGGCTCCATCAACCCTCTGACCACCTCGATAGACATCGTCCTCGGCATCACAAAGGTAACGCTGCTCTTTTCTTCCCGGTTAGACACCCTAAATTGACATCCAGCTAGTCGTGGACAGTGCTATTTAAAAAAAATGCCTAGTCAGTTTGTTTCGATTCATCAAAAAGAACACTCGACTACGACAAATGTATCACACTGCAAGAATCAAAACTGAAACTGTTCTCATCTATAAATGCGGTACAAAAAACTACATTATGCACAATAACTGTTGCAAGAAGTAATAAATGGCAATATTTACAGGAAAAAAACTCTTGCTGCTTATTGTGTACTTATGTATCTTGTGCATTGATTTTCCAGCACTTGCGACAAGCTGGGATCGCTGGAAAGTTTGTAGAGTTTTTTGGACCTGGTGTCTCCCAGCTATCAGCTCCAGACCGAACCACCATCGCCAACATGTGCCCAGAGTACAACGCCACCGTCAGCTTCTTCCCCGTCGACCAAGTCACCCTCAAGCACTTTAAAAAGACAAGTGAGTGAGCAACAGCGATACTGCTTATTAAGAGTTGCAATAGCCGATTCTGTCATGCGTTGGTAATTAACGTGTCATCATTTTCTTTCCAGATTTTACCCAGGAGAAACTTGAATTACTGGAGTCTTACATGAAGGCTGTTAAACTTTTCCGAAGCTATGAAGAACCCTCAGAAGATCCCGAGTACTCTGATGTAATGTGTCAAAACATTTTTCTTACTTAACAACAGAGAATCAGTGGTGGATCAACACCGTTTATGTGTTAAAGATGAAAACAATTTCTTGTAATTTCCCTTTTTTTGGTGTAATGATGGTTGTTGCCTCATGGTAGCCATATTTGCAGAAATGAGCCGCCGGTGCAGCAGCAGAGGAATTGATTTTCATTCCTTCATCTCTGTGCAGGTGATTGAGATCAACCTGAGTTCCATAGTTCCCTATGTGAGCGGACCGAAGAGGCCTCAGGACAGAGTGGCCATCAGCAACATGAAAGAAGACTTCCAGAGCTGTCTTGATGAGAAGGTAACAAACTAAAAATACATAATAACACTTTCATATCAATGTCTATTACTGTTCTTTAGGTGTTGGACCAAGTGTGCAAACATCCAGGCAAAGATACTCTGGTGCAAAGTGTGAAAGAGAAAAAGAAAATCAGGCGTTTCTTGTAGAGGCAGAGTTGATTGCTGCCTGTTTTTTTCTCTTTCACACTTTGCTGAGGAATTTCTTGTTACTGGAAACATAGCCTTGAAATGAGAAATAAACAACTTATCTGGAGCCTGAAGGCCTTTACACACTGGGTTTGTGACAAAAAAAATGGATACTCGCCTGCAAAAATATAAATGTCTCGGGCTTTTATTCTGAAGGTTAAGAACAGGAGGAGTAGATCTGGTCTGTGTAGCCATTGTCAAGGATGAAATGAGAAATACTTTGCCGTCTTGGTTGAGACTATAGAGCCTCCATGTTGTTGTTTCCTAATCACAGCTCAACCTGTTCTTCACAACATGATTGTGTGATGACTATTTTTCTTGTTCCTGTTGCCTTTTTCCGCTAAATATTACGTTAAATATCCCTGTTCTGTGTGAAAGTATTCATTACAAAAACAACAGTTTGAAACAAACATACCTTAATCAAACAAAAGTGTGTAAAGACCTTCTGTGTGTAAACCTACTTTGTGCCCTACTTCTGTACTCTCTGCCAGTCCTCAGACTTATGTATATCCTTTGTTGACATAGTAAATGCAGATGCTGGTGATGCGTGGTTGACTACAACCAGTCATTTACTTTCTTCTTGTGCCTGCAGGTTGGCTTCAAAGGCTTCCACATCTCTAAGGAGAAGCAGGACAAGCTCGTTCCTTTCCTGCACTGCGGTCAGGAGTACCAGCTGGCCCACGGCTCGCTGGTCATCGCTGCTGTTATCAGCTGCACCAACAACTGCAACCCGTCTGTCATGCTGACGGCAGGTAAAGCACAGAGTCAAAAGACGAAACTATCGATCAGACTTTCACTGAAAATATTCCCTAATTTCATATTTATATCACTTGGTTGTAAACATGTATGATTGACAAGCTTTTAACTCTATCAGATGACACATATCATTTGGCCCGCAGGTGGCTGGAATTTACTGAGTATCTGGTCATCTTATCTTTTTGTGTTAGAATGTCTGTTTTCTTTTCTTTCACTTTAGTAAATCCTTCAAGCATGAATCTAATTATGGCTGCACTCTCACACCCAGAATGTTCTCCTTATTCCAGTCATTCACAAAATGAATATCCTGGTCTATGGCTACTTTGCGTAACGCAGCTGTTTTTGTGATTGACAGGTCTACTGGCCAAAAAGGCTGTGGAGGCGGGGCTTGTTGTCAAGCCTTATATTCGGACCAGCCTGGCTCCTGGGAGTGGCATGGTCACTCACTACCTCAATACCAGTGGAGTCCTGCCTTACTTTAGCCAGCTGGGGTAAGCATGTGTACACAGTGACAACACACACACACAGACACACACACACACACACACACACACACACACACACACACACACACACACACACACACACACACACAAATGTCCTCTAACAGCAGGGCAGTGACCTGGGATGAACCCATACTATAGGTTAAACTTTGCTCAGCTCTGGTTTTGAAAGAGATTACATGATCATTTTGGAGGATCTAGTTTGTGGCGCTGTTGGATTGTATTTTTTCGTATTATACCAACGGGTGATTCTATCATTTTGTCCACCCCATGCATGGGTACATATAACGTATAACAATAACAAACACCTCTCTGTAAAGTCCAATACAGGTAAAAAGTGATTAATGTTCAAGATAGTTACAAACTGGTGTTTTTTGGTTGCTAGGAAACATCTGTAGGGCCGTCTAATGAAAAGCAATCAACTATGTAAACAGGGATATTTGTTTGATTTAAACTGCTGTCTATGCAGATTATGCTTCAAATTAAAATTGTGGATCAATGCATTTAGAAAAATGGAAGAGTATCTGTTCCGCGAGATGTGCAAGTGACAGAGGAACGTTAAAAAATGCTTCTAATAACGCTTTCAGTGTTGATTGGCCGTATGACGGTTCCATGAATGAGTGTTGATGCGTACAGAGCTACAAATGAAGACCTTTTTGTTTTTCTTTCAGTGGCAAAGATCAATTAAGAACTCAAAAAAACAGCATGCTTTAAAAAATAAAAGGCAGTTAAAGATGTGTTAATTATCAAAGTTTGTGTGTGAAAGAGGGAACGCTGAACGTTTTAAGTCCTCTGCCCAACGACAACGCTGCGTTTTCCCTTCACCCCACAGGTTTGAGGTGATTGGCTACGGCTGTGCCACCTGTGTAGGGAACACGGCCCCGTTACCTGAAGGTGTCGTGGATGCAATCAAACAGGTCAGATCTCCTTAATGCGATCTTAAGCTTTTTGTAGATCCTTTTAAAAAGAAATGTGCATCTTAACAACAATCACATCTTGATGGTCTGCTGTGTTTTAGGGGGACCTGGTGGCCTGCGGTGTTCTCTCTGGAAACAGGCACTTTGAAGGGCGGATGTGTGACTGCGTGCGGGCCAACTACCTGGCCTCCCCTCCCCTGGTGGTGGCTTATGCTCTTGCGGGGACTGTGGGAATCGACTTTGAGAAAGAGCCTCTGGGTAAGAAAAGGCAACACGTCAGGAGCTCTCTAAAGCTGAGGGTCATTAGGGGATTTCAGGAATTTTGGCTGATTACAGTGAGGGAACCTTTAGTGATTCTGTGTCTTGTGCAGACATGCATCAGCCGTAGAGACATGTGACAAAGGAGCATTGTGGGCAGTTTGAGGTCTAAACGACTATTATCTGGTCGTGATCATAGCAGAGAAATTAAACAAAAAACCAGCATTAATTTAAGACTTTTAGACTTGGACACTTCTAATATTGAGGGGTTAACATTGAGCATCCTGTTGTTGGTGAAGGTGTGACTTCAGAGGGGAAGGAGGTGTATCTCTGTGACATCTGGCCGTCCAGGGAGGAGATCCAACAGACTGAGGAGGACACAGTCATCTGCTCCATTTTCAAGGATGTCAGGGGAAGGATGGAGGTCAGGACACAATCCATTTTTATTTATTTTATGTCCATTTTTTTACTATTAAATCAAGTGAATAAATGATTCCCTTTGTGCCTTCTCTTACTCTCTCCAGAAAGGGAACACGCTTTGGAACAATATTGAATGTCCAGATTCTGTGGTGTTCCCCTGGGATCACAAGTCCACATATATCCGTTCGCCGTCTTTCTTCAGCAAGATGGTAAGAGTCTCCTGATTTCACGCATCGAAAGGATGAACAGAAATAAAAACAGCAGCAGCAGTTTTGACAATAAGTGTACCTCCTCTGCTCGTCTTTTGTTCTCAGAGTAAAGACGTGCCACCTACTCAGTCGATAGAGAACGCTCACGTCTTACTGTTCCTCGGGAACAAAGTGACGACGGACCACATCTCACCGGCGGGCAGCATTGCCAGAGTCAGCGCCGCTGCCAAGTACCTGATGAGCAAACGGTCAGTAGCCAATCAGACATGGTGGTGAGATTAATGAAGAAGTCCAGACTAGTAAATAACAGATTCTTGCACATTATTTACAGATTACTGCATGGCACGGACACTGTGTCCTCATCACTGTCCTAAACTTAAGCAAGACTACTTATTTGGCTGCTCCTTCACTAAAGCTTGTCCTACTAGTTGAAATAGTAAAGTTTATTATTTATTAAAACGTTTATAAAGGTTGTAGAAGATAATATCGATCCAAAATTTGCCAAGAAATGTGAGTAAACGTTTGTAAATCTCCATCAAAGTCTACAGGAAATATTTGTAGAGTTGTGTCAAAAACAGAACAGTAACTCAATAAAATAACTTTTTAAAACCACAATTCTAACAAAATATATTGCAATTTTAGATATCATATCAGATGTATGTACAGTCTGTTGTATGAATGAGTCAACAAAGGATTTAGGTGTTGTCACTGGACACTGTTGCTATGCACATTTGATTACATCCTGTTTTGAATATTTTCCTCAGCCTGACGCCGCGGGAGTTCAACTCGTACGGCGCTCGCAGAGGGAACGACGCAGTGATGACCAGAGGAACGTTCGCCAGCATCAAGCTCCAGAATCGATTCATCGGCAAAACAGGCCCTAAAACTTTGCACATTCCTTCCGGCCAGATGGTGAGTGTGAACTTTGAAAACCCTGAGGTGGATTTATTTTTGTGGATTTGTTTTTGTATCGGTGAATACAAACACCTGTGTATCTTTGCGCTGTAGCATTCTGTGTGTTTAGCCATGTCAGACCGGCTGCCAATAACATCTCCTCCTTTTTGTTTGCCTTCTTATCAGCTGGATGTCTTCGAGGCGGCTGATCGCTATCAGAGAGACGGCATTCCTCTCATCATCCTGGCAGGCAAAGACTACGGCTCTGGAAACTCCAGGGACTGGGTCGCCAAAGGACCATACCTGCTGGTAAACTGCAGCACAAACACACAACACTTTCCACTAACAGGCGACATAATAGGCAACAAGAACTGTACTTTTTTTACTTCATCTAACATGGTACATGTACACAACAGTGATTACACTCCACAATGAGGTATCACATTTCTAATAACTTTTAAAACTAAATGATTGTAAAAGCCTGGACCTGTTTTTTATTTTTATTTTATTTGCTTTCTCTTGTTCTCACTTACTCCATGCCTCACCTGTTTTTTGTCGCTCACCTTCATCTCTGCTGTCGATAGGGTGTACGTGCCGTCATCGCCGAGAGCTTTGAGAAGCTGCACAAGAACCAGCTGGTGGGAATGGGCATCATGCCGCTCCAGTTCCTGCCCGGCGAGAACGCAGACTCGCTGGAGCTCAGCGGGAAGGAGAGGTTCACCATCACCCAGCCGGACAGCCTGAGTCCGAGGCAGCAGCTCACAGTCAAGGTAGGCAACAGGCGGTCGGCCCTGAGATTTGATAGCTGTTCGGACTTTTTTTGTTTTATTGTTTGTAAGTATCTGTAGCTGAGATTTCTCGGAAAGCATTGTGTGGATACTGAGTTAATTTTTCCTGGTGAAATGAATCTAATTAAATTGATATGGTTCTCTGTAGACGTGGCAAGAAGTATAAGCACAGTACTTAACACTTGAAAAACTATGTGACAGTATTTAAGTCCTCAACAATGGTTTTCAAAGATTAAAAAAAAAATTAAAGCCATCTTTTTAGATTTTTGTTCATTAAAGTGGCAGAAAAAAAACACGGCTTTGACATTTTATTGCCAATATAAGACTGTTAAGAGGACGGTGTTAGCTAACGATTACTTACATACACACTCAACAGACACAAAGCAACTTTATCATCCTATTTTAGTCTTGTTTCTGCTCACCTGAAGAATTCACACTGTTTTACCTCTGTTTTGGTCTCCTCCAACTCCTGAGAAAAATATCTTGCTGATTAGCTGCTAGATGTAAAATATTCTCTTCATAAGCATCTTATTAAAAACACTTTGAACGGTTTAGTGAAGGACTTTCTATGTTTTTTCTTCTTCCAGACCAGCCAAGGAAAGTCCTTCTCGGTCACCGCACTGTTCGACACGGAGACGGACGTTAAACTTTTCCGACACGGAGGTCTTCTTAGATATGTTGCCCGGACTTTGCTCTGAAACAGCCTGCGGCCCCGGTGGATGTGCCCAGCAGTCCTCATCAACTCACCATCTTGTCTTCAGTACGGATGAAAAAAAAACCAGCTCACTGGAGCAACATAACGGCCGATGATCCGTCTGTTTGAGCTGGATGACTTTTGGAGTCATGAGACAAAACTTTTTAGACCTGAGCTGCTTCTTCGTCACTACACACGACTGCTTCTGCAGTTTTCTAACAGCAGCGTTTCTCCTCACAAGAAGACGACGCGGTGACATTCACTCAATAAGGAGAGATTGTACCCAAAACAACATTCTTTTTTTTTTTTTCTTTTATTGTGTTGGAGGCCGGATTTGCTGCGTATTGAGGGGACATTTCTCATGGAGTTGAGCCAAGAAGAAATGAATCCTGTCTGCTTCTGTTGTCGTTTAACAAAATAAATCAATAAAACAATCCTGCCTAGAAAGGCTGACATGGTGCTAGGTACTACGGCATGAATACTTTGTTTTTTAGGGAGGGGTGTAGCCTGTTTTAAGTAACGTCTAATTTTGCATCATTATGTGGGAAATATGAAATCCCTCCTATGGCTGCATTACTAAGTTACATAAAAATGGCCCCATCTACAACTGACAGTCCTCTGGATCCAAATAAAGGAAAATTATAAATGATGACACATTTTGGCCTTAATCCGTATCAATAAAGTAGCAGATGTTTCTTTGAATAATTTTGAGCAAAAAAATACATTTCATTCTTCGTACCCGAAGTATTAAATATTATCAAAATGCAAAATTATAAGTTTAACATTTTAGTCAACCTACTTGGTGCTGAGGTGAGTGGTAGTTACATTGTTGCTGCTGGCTGAAGTTACACTTGTCATTTACATGTAGTTTTGTTTTAAGGAGTGACTGATAATAGATTTTGAGAGATCACCCTGGAATCATCTGAATCACTTTTACTTCTGTATCGCCAGTGAACCCGTCCAGTTAAATCTCTTCCTGAAGCCTAATTATGCTGCAGTATTCAGCATTATTAGCATAGGTATCTATTTAAAGGGGAACTCAAAGTCTCTTAACCAGTATTGGAGAGTACAACTGCATATATGAAAAAAGTTATATGAATACATACGTCTTAAATTCACGCTACGAGCAATAAAGCTACATTGTCGCCTCTGAAGTGCGGTTTAAGCGTTCGTTGGCGTAGTTATGTCGTTGAATAGAACAGGAAAGCGAATGACTGTATTTCCCAAAATTACAGTTTATTAACATCCCCACTTCTAACAACTCATTTTTGATAACTCGTCCCCGTCGTGACTTGGAGCGATGTGGAATTAAAAGCTGCATGAAAATGACAAGTGTAATCATATCGCTTCATATCTTCGGTGCTTCTCTCTTTGACTTCTGTCAGACTTATTGAATATAACTAAAGCTCCTTGCATGAGGAGATTATAAAAAAGAATTGTAGTAAAAAAATGCTAATTTTCCAGTTTATATTACAGTTTGAACTGAATTATAAGTGAATGGATGGACACCAGACCGGCCTCTAATACAGGTATTCTTAAATTGATAATTCATCACAAATATCATATGCTGAGGTACTGGACTTTATTGTTTTCTTTTGCTTGCTCTGTATGATTTTGACACAGTTAAGAGTATTTGTTAGCTAATGGCACTTTCTAAAACCATCCCTTTGTTGTATCATGTCACATTATTTAGAATTATGGATTGGAGCCTTTTATGCACTTCTATTTTTTAGTGAGCGTGCTTTAATACTGGCTGTGTTTTAAGAGAAGTTATTTATTGATTACCTACAATATTCTGTAATATGTCAAAACCATATGTACTGCCTGAAACTGTTTGCAAAACTGTGTATTTGTTTTTAAAAGTGATTGAAGACAGTGTTTTGCCGACTGCCAAAACGAGCTGAAACAAGTAGTGAGCTGTCGTGAGTGTCCTGGTTTCTCCACGGCTTCATAGCACATGTTGGGTTTAAGTTCCTCAGCTGATCCATCTTCACTGTTTTGGCCTTCCTAGTTTAAGGGGTTGAGTTTTTAATTAGTGATCTCTGGATGCAGCACAGTGTGAAAAGCTTTACCTGTAGTGTCGTCGTGTGGAGCAGTTAACCGGTCTACTGATGCCGTTTCCTCATCATCTCATTTAAGGGAAGCAAAAGTACGTAAACCAAGCACACGTGTCTGGATGTCTGTAACGCTGACTCGTATTGTAAATAGTTTTTAATAAATGGTAAAGCAACGCTGGTCACGTGGCCGTCTGTGAAGTGTCGGGGCTGCTCTGGAAAAGGTAACTTCATTGATTTTACACAAAAGAGTAATGCATCATGGGGAACGCAGATCAAACTGGGAAAACTAGTTATGTAATATATAACAAGACAGCATTTACATGAAGAAAGGAACAAAGGAAGGATGCTATTGAGTGCTGTTTTAAGGACTTGGACTAGAAACTTCTTAATTATACTATGACTTTACATATTTTACAACAAACAATACTATGACTTTTGTTACAATATTTTGTAACAAAACAAAAAATACTTTTTTTTACGACATACTATACTATGATTTAAAAAAATTGTTTTACTACATACTATAACATGATTATATGTTTGTTTGTTTTTTAAATTTTCACAACATACTATGACTTTTTTTTTTACATTTTTCCCAACACTACATTATAATATGATTTTATGATTTATTTCATTAATTTTAACAACATGCTATACTATGACTTTTTCACCACATTTTTAACGACATACTCTATGACTTTCTTATGAAGTTTATCACGACATACTATGACTTTTTTCAACATACTATACTATGACTATTTTCGACATACTAGTACAGTATCATACATACTATGACTAATCAAATTTTTGACATACTATGACATACTATTATTTTGTAATGACATACTTTGCTATGACTTCTTTTTTGACATATTGTGTCTTTATGGTGTTTCTATTGAAATTATACCACCTCCCACGCCATTCGTGACATAACTTACTTTTTATGACATATTATACTATTACTTTTTATTGAATACTTTACTAGGACATTTTATTCCATGAAATTGTTTTATATACTATAGTACGACTTTATGAGGTTACTATTGAAATTATACCGCACTCATAAGTACCTGATGTGGAGAAATAAGACACTGAAGTCTGAAGTTCTTAATGAAATTTCCAAGTGTAAACAGTGCAACTTTTATTGATTTGTTTTAAAAGGAAATTCTATGACACAGTGCTGACATTGCTCTGCACATTGACAAGTGATGACATACAGTATGAGGCCGCACAAACAACCAGTGTTATCTGAGTGCGGTTTAACAGTTGAAAAAAAAAAATGTCTTATATTGATTTTTGATTTTTTTTTAAACTGTAAAGAAAAGTCTGCATGTTAACAGATGACAACAAAGGATACAGAGTAGCTCGTCACTACACGGCTTTAAGTGTGTGCAAATGTGAATTTAAAGCTGTAATCAAAAGATGGCCGCCGTGCCACATGTGACGGGTTTGTAACGGTTTGATGTTAAAACTCAACTTGTCAGACAGCAGGCATCAGGTTCATCATGACATCAGTACGTTAAGTATTTAACATTATTTTCATGTCCACGAGTCAGTATCAAGTCATTTCTTTAGCACGTTGTTGCCCATTTACTACACACAGTATCATTTAGTGCTGAAATTAATACAAGATCGTCACACAATAAATCAACACAAATTCGGATGAATATAATTTGTCATGCAAAAAAGCCCAACAGTTGCTGGTTCTATTTTCTCAAATGTGAGCGTCTGCTTCTTATCTGCTTTAGAAATTAAAAAGGTACCCTGTTGATTTTTTTCGTATGTATACATTCACCTTTTCTCACCAAAGTGCATTAAGTATCTTATTTTCGTTTTCTTTTGGTGGAAGAATTTGAAATCTACATGTTAACTATCTGGCTGTCTATTTATTCATTGCCTTGGTTGGCACATTGCTGTGTTTCTTGGCACGTCACTGCCAACAACTGTTGATCAGCGGGGAAAAAAGTGAAACAATCGCATCACCAATGAAATAGTAACAAAAATGGGACCAATACCTCCAGTTCTGGTCAAAAACTCCACAGGGTACCTTTAAAATAAAAAGCAGAATCTAATTGTTAGTCATATAAAACTATTTCAAGACGTCTTCTTGGGATCTGGGAAACATCTTTGCAATTCATTTGTTTCATTTTATAGACTAAACAATTACATTTGTTTTGAGAGAATAAAACATAATGAAAATAAGTGTTATTTGCAGCCCTCATTTAACTGCCAACCACATCTTTAAGCAGAACTCAGAACCCAACAATCCAGGCCGCCTTTGCTTTCCATTCATTTCACTTCCAGAGCGTGAAAATCTACTTGCAGAGGCTTGAAACTTTCTTGGGAAAGCTATTCAATAAAATGGACATGTCAGCATTTACTGTGTTTTTCTCAAAGTGAGTCATGTTGCTTGGCTGACACTTAATGTACTAGATTACCACACAACAATGACGCAACCTTGACATAGAGAAAGACTCAGACATGATGCCAACGGTGAGGATTACCCGTTTCAAGTCTGTGCAGGTTGATTTTCATACATTCAATAGGCTGCCTGGAAAGTATTTTTTTCCTCTTTGAATGTGCTACTTTCCAGAGTTATAAGCAAGATTATATATAAAAAAAAAAACACAACTTAATTTGTAGTAAATGGGCTTAGACACGAGAACACCAGTTCTTCAACCCCCAGCATTGACACTCATCACATCATACTGGCTGTTGTTGAAGTAACGGTTAACAAGCCTGTGCACTGCCCACAACTGTGTACAACCATTTCCCCCAAACTGGATTATCCCCAAAAACACCATTCTGACGTAAAAAGGCACAGACATGTGTGGTTATAAGATCAAAGTTTGCACTATGATTGAAATCATATCTAAAACATTAAACTCACAAGCTTTGACCTACAATGCAACCCTTGACCACAGCTGTAGACACGGATAATCTAATGCCTCTAACACCCTGCACCCCTCGCTTCAGCATCAATAGTATTTTAAATCTGAAAGACTAACAAAAAAACAAAAAAAACATGGCTGGTACTTAAGTACTTTATCCACCAGGTGGAAGTGCTCATAATTCTCATTTTTTTTTTAATTGTTATTTTATCCCTTTGAGTCGGTAAAAACAGAGTCAGACTCTTGGCCACTTTCTTCATCTGGGTCCCCAGAAATATTTGATGAGAGAGCAGCCGCGCTGTAAACAAGTAACCACTGCTGATGTGAAGGAGCTCCTGATCACACGAGGGAGAAAATCCTGAGAACAACGGACTCGGTTCATTTCCCTTCTCTTGTGGAAATTAATGGAATCATTCATCTATTCTCTCTTTTCCGTGTGTCCATATCTTTGTATATGCAAACTCTTTTCATCTATTAAGAAAATATTTGTGGAAGGTTAAATGGAAATATACAATTATTAATACAATAGAGTACAGAGCTATATGTTAGAGGTGATTAAAAAAACAGGTTGATTGTATCTCCCTTTACAATGCGCGCATATTCCTTGGTTTAAAGGCAAGAGGTAAAGTGTATAAGAAAAAGGCAGCCTGTTTTGTCGTCCAAAAGGGCTGGTGCTCGAGGATTAGGCGATTGCTTTTGCTTCTGGTAAGAAAGCCTCCCAGTACTTTATGAGCTGGAGAAAAAAAGAAAGAAAGAAGAGTGTCAGGGTCATTCATAATTAACAGACAAGAAATGGTTAATATTTAAGATTTAAAACAGATGGATCTTTCCTAGTTCTGAATCACTTTGTCAATAAAACGGAAAATTTTAAATTTCACTTTCTGAAGTTAGACTATTTATTGCTTTACTCAGTTCTATATTATTAAAAATAATAATATTTATGGGATATATATTTATTTGGACTGTTTGTTCGACAAAACAAGGAATTTGAAAACATTATTTTACCTCTTGAAACTTGGTAAGAGGCTTTTTTTCATACAGCTTTTTCATACAGCTTAATTAAATGTTATCAAAAGATGAATATAATACAATTCATTGTTAACGTAATCTTTCATTTTCATTACATCCTGTTAAATGTAATTCATACCTCCCCCTCCTAAGCTCATATTTTATTTATTTTCCTAAAAAATGCCACTCAGAAATCATCCTTGTAAGGGTACGTTTCATTTTGATAATTTATAATAATCACACTTATGTTTAATTGTTCAACTGAACTCATGAAGTCTTTCTGAATAAGATCACAGCTCCAAATCATTTTAATATAAATCCAAGAACTATTCTGGGACATTACAAAACCAGAACTGCCATAGTTGGAAAAGTCTTTCTAGATATTAAAAACTATTTACAAATGTCCACTGACTGGTAGGACAAGAATCATTTTTGATTTTGGAAATATTCATGTTTGACAAACCTGTTGCTGAGACTGAAGCAGACACTCCAAGTAGTTAATGATCTCTCTTTTGAAGTTCCTGGCCTTTTCTTTCTGTATGATCAAATACATAAAAAAAATCAATCAGTAATGAATATCATTTTCAGCTGTCTAGTAACTGATGTGGATGCAACAAAGATAAACATCCTTACGTCAAAGCGGACGACTTCCTTGCGGACAGTAGCAGAAACCTTGTCAAAGTCTCTCTCATACTGCGTCACCTTGGCCTCCCACTGTATAGTGTACAAGTACAATCATGTCAGGATACTAATGTTAGGAGTGTTAGACATTAAAAGTCAGGGTAACTACAACTTGAGTTTCTAAGTCAGAATTATAAGTATCTCATACTTATGACTAAGAAAGACATTTTTGATTCACAAGAAAAAAAATGAGATTTGATATCTTAACATTTTACTTAATGTCTCTGAAACTTTACTTTGAAAATCCATATTTAGTTTTAGTATCTCAAAATGTTGATTGTGATTTATATTCCTTCTCACTTAAAGACCTTTTTCTTTCTAATTGTGCTGCCACTAACGAGAACAAAAATGAGTATAAGGCCCATGTTTGGTTATGGTGATTTACTTAAGTATTATTTATAGATATTGATGATTTTGTGTATAACTGAAAAATGTAAAAATCTGATATATAATTGCTGACAAAAAGCAAGCTTATAATGATTAAAACATTTTTTAGGCTCCATTTGTTTCATCATGCTTCCTGTTACTGACGATAGGAACAATATGAAAGCTTTTCAAGTGGCTCATTCATTATTCAAACATTGTTCTCAATCTTAGGTTAAAAAAACAAAAACACATCAAACTCCAGCATTGAAGTTATATTTTCCCTTTGCTGGTTGTGGCCGGTGTTGTTTGTACCTCGGCGATCTCCTCTTTGGCCAGCTGCAGCTTGTCGGGTTTGTTGGCCCAAAGCAGTTTGGCCTCAGTCTCCCTCTTCTTCTGCAGCACGGCCGTAGCATCCTGCCAGCGCTGCCACGCCTTCATCCGGTGATCAAACGACCCCTGCAGGTCACAGACACACAGAGGATCATGTCATGTTTATGTTTGGTTATTTACTTTAGCCATGAAACTGAGGCTCATATTAAAAACTGTTTAAACCAATGCCAAGCCTTTAGTCAGTGTTAAAGGGCTTAAAGGGTTTGTTTTGTTTGTTGGGGAGTATTTTTTAATTTATTTTTTAAACCACCTTTAGAATAATTCCAGATTCTGAAGTCATCTTTTAGCCTTTGAATAAACCACTACAGTTTTAAGATTTGGTTGACTTCAAAATGGTTAAAATCATGAAAAGAGAAAAAAACTAAACTGTTTCAAATGAACGAGCACCAACATGATCCGAGAGGAATTTCAAAAGCAGGCCTTAGTACTTGACTTGAATTTATGATTTAACTGGAATACTGGATTTAATTAAAATGGCAGACTTGACCTCATTGCTTGAGATAGTAAGGCACAGTGACCGATGGAAAGGCTAGGAGCTTTTTCTCAGTCTTGTAAGTTGCTTTGATGTTTAGCAATACGTTAATTGTCACTTTTCAAAATGTCTTTGTATACAGCGAAAATATAATTTTTTACTATAAATGCTCTGATTACACAACTATATGTTCATGCGAGACCCAATAAGAAAAGTTAAAAAAAATGTTTTTGCGTTCATAATCAGCACAGAAATGTAATTTATTGACTAAAAACTCTACACATCTAGTCTAATTTCTCTTGGATAGGCCTCAAGTCACCTTCTAACCTTTGAAAAGGGATTTTTTTTAAAATAAACTATCCATAAATGAGTTGAACAGATGTTCTCAGTACCCTCACGGCTCCAAGCAGGCGGATGTAATCTGCGATGAGTTCGGCAAAGCTGAAAGTGTCGTTCGTAGCCTGTTCCTGGTGTAACTGCTCCATCTTGTCCTCCACCTCTGCCAGCTGAGAGAGAGCTCGGGACAGAGCGGTGTTGTCCTCTGCGCTGCCCAGCATGGCCGTGCTTTTGGCAAAACCGGCTGTGTTTAACGAAAGTTCTGGAGGGGAAAAGAGAGCCAAACATTAAGGTAAAACAGGCGTTGTCCACCTGGTTCTTAGAAACAACAAAACCATGAAGAACAAATAGGGATCATCTGGGTAAACTACTTTCTGATCATGGGTTTGTGTAAAAATAACACTTTCTATGGAGCACATTGGTAAAGAGGCAGTAATCTTAAAAAGATGCGTGTCCATTTAGGCTATAGTTAAAGTAAAATGACACAAAAAAGCATCAACAGCTAACCGATACACAGGGTCATTTTCACCCCTGCTGGATAATAGAAAGAATGCAAGTTTAAGACACTTGCACAATGGCTTCACTTTCAGACCCTGAGGTTGCCACCTGGTGACACCTGATCTCATTTATGATTGTCACCATGAACTTTGTGTCAAAATTACCCTCATCCCTTATTTCTCTCCACTTATTGAAGGCTTATCTTTTCGTAGTTAAAAAAGGGAGATGACTAACCTTTCCTGTGAACGACCAGAGATTCGACCAGCGCGTGGAGCTTCCTGAACTGCTGGTCTGCTGACTCCACCTCCTGCAGCTTCTCTTCAAACCACTGCAGCGAAACACAGTTAAGAGTCAGTACAACTAAAACATCTGTTGGCTTTATGACACATTACCACAACTGTAAAATTCAAAAAACATGTCAAGTCCCATTGGGACAAATATGAACTTCAATTCTTAACCATAGTTTTTTGGTAACTAAGATAACATATTTATAATTTTAAGTATTTGAATGAGTCATAGGAACCTTATTCAACCTTAATACTTTCCAGATTGAAGTGCATCCTGATCCTGTTTAATGCACTTATCTTCCTTGGCATGTATTCATCTTGAATATTTGAATAAGCTCAGTGAATGCATGCATGTGGTACTTTGAGCTCAGATAAAAAGGAAATCTGCGTCGCAGCTCAGTTTCTTTATATAACAAATCTTTACAGACTGGATCTTTGATCGGCATGACTCGCTACTTCATCTTTAGTATTTAGTCAACTACGATGCTATCGACTAAATATACAGTTACAAATGTTATCTTGCACCACAGCGAACAAAAGCACTGGACACAAAAAGGTCCAATCACTACCCCCAGATCAGTTTACAAAATAATGCGTCTAATCAGTTAAGCTTATCATGAATACTGTGTCATAATGAAACAACACAACTGAAAAAGTCTTCTCAGTGCTAATTCGCCACAGGAAATAAATAAGAGCTTGAAATGTTCTGCTTTTTACTGGAATATTCAGATGAATCTGCTGTTCACCACGGTTTTCATTGATGCAGCATGAGTGTCTGTTTACAGCTGAACTCACCACGTCTGACTCATTCATCTTGATGGTCATTTTACTGACAGCATCTGTTGCTTTGTTGATCATCTTCAGGAAGCCGGCGCCGCTCAGAGCCTGGGTGCCAACTGCTCTGGGCAACTGAACACACATGCGCATATTACAGTACATACAATCACCAGACTGCAGTTAAAAATATACTAAAACTTCAGATACACAAAGGGACAAAGTATAAATAGATTATTCTGAAATTTCTAAATTTAATAAAGAGAATTCAATATATTTTTTGTGTGCCTTGAAGAAAACTGTAAAAAAGGTTTTTCTCGCATACTTCCACGGTGAATGAAGAATAAATAAGAAAGATAGGTCTTGATAACTTGAAATAAATGGGGCCACGTTAGCAAACCTACATCAAATCATCAATTTACAAACTCTTATGGGCATTATAATCCAAGTCTCATTTTCAAGTCGGATGTAGTTTTGCTGTCGATACTTCTATTCACCGAGACTTTTTGTCGTCTTTTGATTCTCTGTGTGCTTTTGAGAAACAACGTCTTTCTCAAGAATACAAGATAACACAGGATGAGTAGTTGATATACAAATGGTCTTTTTGTGTGTGAAGTATTCCTTTAAAAAGATTACAGTTATTCACAGTGGCTAAACGATATAGATGTTTGTTTTGTAAAGAGGCAGCGAGCCCAGAGGCTCTCTAAACTCCATTTTGGCTTACTTCCTCTCTCTCCAGGAACTCGCGGACATCCGGATCTTGGAGGAGTGATGGGTGATGAACGACCCTCTGGAGATATCTGGTAAATTGGAAAATGCAAAGAAAAGCCTCACTTTCCGGCCTTCAATGTGCAGGGCAACATCATAACAGCGAAGAACATTATGGTTTTTGTAACTGCAATGTCTTAAAGTAGCTTTAATTTCATCGCTTCTCTCTTACCTCTCCAAAGCGGCTCTTCTTCTCTCAACAAAGTCTGCAGATGAGGAATCTTCCTTTCCCACCTTCACCTTCGTCATACCTGTGCAAGATAACATTCCTTCTTATAGCTGACGGAGATTAGATTTAAAGTTACAGTTATCAGAGGAAACAGAAAAGCCCAGTCAGCCTACCCAGAATGCTCTTCTCTGGCGGTGGAGGCACGATAAATCCATTTGGTCCATGCTTTTCAGACAGCTTCTCGTAGAGGCCGAGGAAGTCGCTGAAGCGTCGCCTCACTGTAAATGTCTTGTTGCGGAACATGGGCAGTTGGGTCTGAAACACATTCATATTATCGGTTGGATTTGATGTCACAAAGAGGCTTAAGTTTAGTGAGTTACTACTGTGAAATTATGATGTAATCCATGTTTGCTTTTCATGACCAGTGCGTGGTTTTCCCCTAGAATATGCTGACCAGTACTTCCTCTCTTGGCACATTGTTACCACACATCTGATGAATAACTGTGCTCTGGTTTTAAGAAGAGCAGCTTTAGGTCAAATTAAATGCTTCATTTTAAGACAAGTGTTTACCTGTGTGGTTACTTTGTATGCCATGTAGGCGTTCATCCCATCCCCTGAAGAAAAAAGGATGACAGTCAGTGCACAAAGTGATATAAATACTTCCAGAATATTACTCAAGGCGAGCTGCACATGGTCCTTTATGATACTTTATCACTAGTTTCCCTTCTTGGGTCCTTTGTCTTCTTCACAAGTTTGAAATAATTAAATCAAGGAGTCAAGCACTTCAAAACAACCGTTGCTTGTTTGAAGTTTAGAGTAGTGCAAAAAACACTGACTAGCCTTATTGCATTTAAATTCATAATAAATAAGATTAAAAAAAAGCAAAACAAATTACAAGTTCACCTATTTTTTCAGGGTCTTTGACAGAGATCAAGATCTCAAATTTGTCTTCCTGCTCTTCTTCTTCTTCTTCCTCTTCATCCAACTGAAACAAATATTGAACAGAAAGTGAAACACTGTTTAAAGTCACCAAACACTTCTATTAAACAGTCAACTTCATTTTCTTTGGATATATTTTTTAACCAGTTTATTTTGAATTGTTCGTTTTGGTAACATATTAAACAATAGATAGATATGTGCGTACCTCCTCCAGGGCAGCAGACTGTGGCTTCACCAGGCTGGCAGCTGCTGACAGCGAGGGGGCGGACGCAGACGCAGACCCAGACGGTTTGGCCGTCACATCTTTCCTTCTCTCGTCCCGCGGACTGTCGAGAGAAAGCTCCACTGTGGCTTCTGTTAGAGGGGAAAATAAACCATACTGAGGTCATTACATGCTGAATAGAAATGTAAACCGAGATGTCCATAATTTACTTTGCATCCTGAACTGTCTGGCACCAATAAATATGCAAGTTTATGCACAGACGTGAACGCTGATGTGTTTGTCTTTTTTGCTTTCATCCTCTAGCTTAATACAGTTAAATCACATGTGGACCTGAGCTTGTGAACTGAAGTCACAAGTGCCTATTTTATTGGACAGTTAAAGGGGAACTCCACTGTTTGTCCATACAAAAGTCTGATAACAGGTGTTGGGGAGCACTACTGCACATGTAATAAAGTTGAGAAGTGGCCTAAAGTAATGCCTGTTGAGACTGAGACTGTTTGATCTGAAGACTGTCTGTGGATGTGGAACCATCTCTGGTTCTGCTGCATGGATTGTAATGATCTTTTTAAACTGTCGATCGTGAATCCAACGTTGTATATTGAGAAGCTAAATTCTTTTAAGATGTTGACCATGAAATTAATTTCCTGGTTCGAGTCTGGCCGGGAGCCTTTGTTGCGTCCGTCGTCACTCATTTCCTGTAAGCTTTCTACGGTCCACTATCCGATAAAAGTAAATATACCTCCAAAAAATAAACACCGGAAACTAAAAAAAAAGAAACTGAAAAGCAATAATATGACCATCTGTCGTTATTAAATTGTAGTTGGTTCTGGATATGTTTGTACTTTCAGTAAGTCGCGAAATTGAAACAGTGCAGTTATCCGGTGCACACCTGACCTTGTATGTTACTGTTCTCACATTAATCTACTAAAATAAGAGAAATTAAGAGTGTGAATGATCTGCTCCATGCAAACACTCCCTTTGTCACTCCTGCTCCCATTAGAACACTAAATCCTAACATCCTGATAATGTTACACAATAATACAAACATTGTGAAACCCACCAGCAAATATATCTGTCTCCTCTTCAGAGTGGACTCCATTAGCCTTGGAGTTGGCAATGCTGGTCTTTTTTATGCTGGGCAATGTGGTGACGGCTTCCTCAGAGAAGATATCGGAAGGTTCTGCAGGATTACGGTCTTGCAGAGGACCACCCGTGTCGCTCACGTCACTAGAAGCTTTGGTTGTGACAGGTTTGCCCTTCGGCTCTTTGCTGACGGGTTTCTTTGAAGTGGCGCCCAGCGGCTCACCGAACAGATCCTCGTCAGGTTCACCGAAGAGGCTTTTCTGTAGCTGCTTGGCAGATTTAGTCTGCCGTTGTTCTGTGAACAAGTTGCTTCCCTCATCTTCGAACAGATCGACCGTGGCCCGGCTGGGTATTTTGGCATCAGCAGCAGGTGGGGCTTCACTCAGGAAGTCAACCAGAGGGTCGACGAATGTTTCACTGGCAGGTGGTGGCTGTTGTGGGACACTGGCTGGCAAATCATCAGTGAGGTCGATGATTGAATCAGAGGATGCTTCTTTTGCTTCCTGTTCATCATCACTTCCTGTTTCCCTGTCGACAGGTGGATCGGTCACATCACTTTTATCCATTGCTGCTTCAACAGTAACATCTGCTACCACGACTTCCTCTTTCGGAGCTTCAGTTTCACCTCCAAATATGTCAACAAATTCATCTGAGGGTTCATCTAAAGGGATTTCAGTTGTGTCTATGGCAGCATCAGCGAAGGCACTTTCAGCTGCGTCTTCGGGAGAGTCGGTTATGTTGTTTGTAAGGTCGACAAAATCATCTGAGGGTTCGCTGACGACTTCGCTTGGTGGTTTGTTTTCTGTGTGGCTAATGACAGGCTCGATTAAGGGATCATCCATGATGTCAGTGGGAGAGTCCATTAAAACGTCAATGGGTTGACTGGCAGGTGGCAGTGTGGTGTCCATTTTGGTCAGCGGAGGTTCGGTCTGGAGATGAGAGGAAAAGGTAAAAAAAGATTTACTGTTTTAGACTTTTTGAATAGGGCTGTACCTAACAATTATCTGGCAATTAGTTTTTGGTTTATTAATCAGGACAATACAGCCTTCAGCTAAATGTGACCTCTTCCAATTGTTTGATTTGTCTGGCAAACAGTCCAAACCCCAAAGAAATGTAATCACAAATAATCCTAAAGAGAACAAAACACCAAAACTTCACATAAGAGAAACAGCAACCATTGAATTTAGCTTGGAAAATCACAGATTTTTTAAGTAGTTGGCAATCAACTATTTTTTATTCCATGACTGTCATTTATATAGTCTTTAACTATAGTCATTAAATATTTTCAAATGTGTACTATGTTCTATCACAAGGAATAAAGCTTCCAAAGTGAGACAGAAAATAGAAAGACACTTCCTCATACCGTAAACTTAAACTAAATCAAAACCGCAAAAACCTACTTAAACTGTCGCTGCAGCATAGTCCAAGTCTCTGATGTCCAGTTGTATTTTAACACCCAAGATACATTTATTTTAAATATAATATCGCGCAAAAAAGCACAACTTCCACAAACTCATAAGTCGTAGTCAAAGCCTAACAAAGATTTTTAGGAGAATCAAACAAGTTGGTTAAAGTGTGACTTATAGTAGATAATGAAAAAAGTACAGATTTATGAGTGAACATCCTGATGTTTGCTTGTTGTTTGTTGAAACTTTTAGAAGCTCAGAGGAACACAACATTTGTATCTAGTTCCAGGCTACCGGGTGTGTAGCCGATAACAAAAAAAATCATTTTAAATGAAAAAGTAAGTACCTCGTAACAGAAGAAAAGCAACGATGAAACGTGGTATCATGTTTCAGAAAAAGCTTTCTCGGACAAGCTGTTGTGAAGAACACAATGGACATAACGCTCAGGTGCCAGTTTAGTTACTTCTAGATGAAAGTCATACGACAGTCCTGCAATAAATCCCGCTTTCCTAAAGATTGTAAAGTTCAGTGTTTGTTGAAACTTTTATAGAGAGGTGTTGATTAAACTTTATGATCATTTTGAAGGCTGCAGTTTGTGTTGAATTGCATTTTTTTTTTTTATACTGAGAGGTGTAACATGAAGTCCACCCTTACTGAAGAAGACACTAGAGACACCTTACAGCTTGGTGCATCTAGTGAACACGATATTTCCTCAAATGTTAACAAAATCAAAATGTGCATTAAACCTGCTTAACCTGTTCCTGCAGCATATTGTATCCAATGTTATGGTCTTTTTGCATGTGTTTTCATTATATAATATTGCTAAAACACCACTTCCTCAAACTCATCATGCTGTTTAATATATTGTGACATAGTGAGAGGTGTAAAATATAGTCCACCCCCTCGATTAGAAACATCTCTCAGCCGAGGTGTAGTGTGAATATCCTGTTATCACATTGAGTAATAATATGTAAATAGTTTAGAGTGCTACAGAAGAGTGCTACAAATCTCAGAAGTGATTACTTTTCAGTAAACACATGATATTTCCTCATACCATAAATGTTAACTAAATCAAAATGTGCATTAATCTGTTCCCAATTTTATGGTCTTTTCGCATGTGTTTTCACTATAATAGTAACATCTCTCAGCCGAGGTGTAGTGTGAATATCCTGTCATAGGCTTTATCACATTGAGTGATAATATGTAAAAAGTTTTAAAATAAAAACAACTAGGCTAGAGTGCTCAACAATGAACCAATAAATCATTTTTATGTGTGAGGCCACTCTGAATACAGGGTCACGCTCCAAACACTGCATCAGCAAAAAAAACTGTTTTTTCACATCCACAACTTGCTGAGTAATGTTTTCCGTGCATTCCAGAGAAACTCTCCCTCAAATACATGTTGTGGCTACACTATATGTGCAACATTTCCCTCTGAAAGGAAGTGGAATAATAGTAAAAAAGTAGCATAAAATGGAAATACTCATGTAAAGAACAAGTTCCTCAAAGTTTTACTCAAGTGCAGTACTGGAGTAAGTGTTGGCTATCTATCACTGAAAGTAAATAGTAAGTAAAGTTGTCAAATAAATGGAGTGAATATTAAATATATTGCAATATTTCCCTCTCAAATAAAGTGGATTAATAGTAAAAAAGTAGAATAAAATGGAAATACTCATGTATAAAAACAGTTATAAGTTACGTATATGTGAGCTGTTTTTGGGAAAAAAGCATATATAAAGTGTACTCTATTTTTTCCCCCCATATATAAAAAGCACAAGTTCCTCAAAGTACAGCAGTACTTGAGTAAATGGAGGCTACCTATTGACTTTACATCACTG
>NC_072467.1:23445738-23493238 GCF_027596085.1 Anoplopoma fimbria
TTGGCATGCTGGTAACGTAATGGGATGAAGTCAGTCTCCGGGAGGTGTTTTGGTCCAGAGGAGGACAAATGACCGTGCAGGTTTGGACTTGAGCGCACAAAGAAAGGGATGGAGGCATTGTGTGTGTGTGTTTGTTTGTTTGTTTGTGTGTGTGTGTGTGTGTGTTTGTGTGTGTGTGCGTGTTGCAAAACAACTTGCCATCATTTGTACTCTGAAATAGATAACTGTGTTCTGTGATGATTCATTCATGTCGAGGATGTTGCCGTTGCTATTGCAGTGAAACCATCCTTGTGTGTGTGTGTGTGTGTGTGTGTGTGTGTGTGTGTGTGAGTGTGTGTCGTGGGATGAAAGGCAGAGTGATGCCAGGAAAAGCTGTTATTTTCCAGTATTAGTATTCATCCTGCGTTATTCAGTTATCAACATGTCATAGGTTGCTCTAGTTTTCTCTGCTGGTTTCTTGGGACTGGATGTTTTTTTCCAGTGACTCAGCAGAGGTGGTTGGACCCAGCCTCTGTGTGTGTGTGTGTGTGTGTGTGTGTGTGTGTGTGTCACTGATCTGGTTGACTGTCTGCCTACGTGCATGATGTTTTGGCTCTGTGATCTAAGCTGTGGTGTCTGTTTGCATGGCCGTGTCTCGGTAATTGCTTTGCAGCAGCTAATCCCAACTTTCATTTTGGGATAAAATTGAGCCGTCAACTTCTATAATCATGTGTCATAAAAGATTTCCTCTGATGTGCAACTTTGATTTGCGGCGGTCAAGGATGTGGCAAAGCGTGTATGTGTGTGTTGTGTTTGCCATGGATTTAATATGACTATTTGTATGAAAGTAGCACTGTAGTTTACTTTATTTGAATCTTAGCGGAGACTTCAAAGTGTAGAATCTGGGTCCAGCTGCATGCTGGGAAATCTTCAATTTACCAGAATATGTTGAGCCCAGGTGGCAACCTCTTGGTCTGAAAAATGAAGCCAAGCGCTCAAACTTGCATTCTTTCTAATGTAGGATGCGACTCCTCTGCCTTGAGAAAGAAGTCTGATTGTATAGAAGTCTATGAGAATTGACTTTACTTCTCTCTTGATTTATTCCCTCAGTAAACATTGTAAACATGAGTTTATGGTCTCAAGCGCTACTTTCAAGTCTTCTTCAATACAGCATGATGTTCATTTGTAAATTATGGTCCCATTTAGAGTCAAATAGACCATAAAACAGAGTATGCTTTAGGGCGTATTGTTGCCGGTCTGAGTGTTGTCTGTGTTTTCGTCTTTGAACTTTAGTTAGTCGTTGTAACCTTCTTGTTGCCAAAAAATGTCTTTCACAGCATCCACTTGTGTCACTTTTGGTTGCAAAAAGCCAAAATGGTGTCGGCCAAAAACCAAGATGGCGACGGCCAAATAGCCGAACTTGAGGCATCAAACGGTAGTCTATGGGCGACGTCATGACAACTGCGTCACATCTTATAAACACCTTATGGTTTAGCCCTACCGTCTGCTCGCCAGTTGACCAGAAGCTCGGATAACATTGCTGAGTCACTCTTTGAATCTATTGTTTCTCATTGTCAAGCAGCCAAACACATTGTATAAATGTTAAAGAAATCAACTTTAAGCTGAATGTAGCTTCAGGAATCACATATTCAAATGATCCTAGCTGCTTGGCCTGCCAGAGAATCGACAGTTAGCAGTTGCAGTAAGAGTGCTGAGTCACAGTTTGACATTAGCTTCCCACGATTCAGTCCTCACATCCCACACTGACTCTACATAAATGCAAGAACTATACAAACTGCTGTAGATGACTGCTCAAATCAAACCTTTTTGTTTTTTGTTGCCCTTTGGTTTTAGATGCTAGTCAGTCATCCACTACTTGTACTCACCTTTTACCTTACAACACAATTCTATATTCATGAATAAATCCTACTTGGTCTCTTTTATAGAACACAAATCTTCGGTTTTGACACAGATGTGCTCTCGACATCCCTGGAGGGAGTGTTGATGCTGGTATACTTTTAGATTCTTGAAAGCTTTGGAACATCGACAAGTGTTCCAGTAACAGCAGCTGAATCATAAAGGTTGGAGCAGATTTTCAAACCACAAGATATAAATACGAATAGAGAAAGGAAAATAATTTAATCTAAATATCAATATCTCCTGATAAAGTGTCACTGAGCCAAGCATCGAAATCTCAACTGCTACATCTGAGCTGCTGAGACCAGTTATCGATTTTATTACAATGTTTACGTGGACCAAACACTAAGCAAGTGTCAACTGTTTATGGATGTAAAAAACTAAATATGACAATACTCCTTCACCAATAATAAAAAAGTGCATGCCATCAAAAAAAACATGATTCGTGGATTCATATTGAGGCTTCACAGCAACAAATTTACAACCATTTTAAAAATGAAAATGGGAAATAAAACTTTAAAAAACACTTATAAGGGTTTTTGCTTGACTTTTCTCCTCGCCCTCTCTCTACCAGGAGGTCAAAAGTCAGGGTCATCTGATAAACAGCTATCCTGGAGCTGGTAGGTATTTTGTCTTTTTGCCCTTCAGCATAGCAGGTGTTTGACGACATGGAGGTCGTCCAGTTGAAACATGAGTTCTGCTTAGAGATCAGGTAGAGACTAAGGCTGCAACTAACAATTAAGCTGATTATTGCTATTATGTTTATTTATGAATTGATCATTTGTTTGCTCTACAAACAAATGTAGAAAGTTGTGAGCATTGTCAAACATCATTTCCTAAAGCCCAAGGTGACATCGTCTAATTCCTTGTTTCGCTTGACCAACAGTACAAAAACCAAATATATTAAGAAAATCCTCATGATTTAGAAGTTTGATCAAGTGAATGTTTGTTTGAAAATTAACTTTATTGATTAATAGATTATCATATTTTTGCTGATTATTTTTTATGTAGATTTACTTATCGATTAACCAACTAATCTTCTCCTTATATGACTCAACTGCATATTTTCCGAGCACTAACTTTTAACTACTCAAAGATGGCGATTATTTGTTAAGCTGCAAAGATTTAGAATTGTTGGAGACTATGAACTTGCTAACAGATTAGCGGCTGGCTTAAACACGACGGAGGGTGGGTGAGCGTCTGGGGATATTGATCACATGTCAGGGCAACACATTCTCAACCCAACTCGTCAAATACAGACGCTTGGTTAGTGGCTCTGAGCTTCAAACTATGACGGTCTAGGAAGCCATCTACCATCAGTTTTTCAGACATGACAGTGCAGCTTGTCAATATCCTCTTGTAACACGCATAGTGTCTTTTCATAATAAACTTCCGTCCTCAAAGGAAGTTAGGTTTAGACAATAAAACCACATAGTTGGGATAAGGAAAAGATTGTGGATCAACTGATTACTCGCGTAACTAGCGCCTGGCGTGACAAAATCTTAAACGTCGACTTTTATTTTCACACTGGACACGGACAGCGGTTTCCTGGGTGAAAGTCCTGTGCCAACAACTCCACTCTCATCCACCAAACATGGACTTTCTCACACTTTATACCGCGTTAGTTGCTCTGAGAGTCTTATCATGACAAGGATTGGTTTACATTGGAGTAAGTTGAAAGTCTGGTGCGTCACATACAGACGCTAAAGGGTTCCTTGATGCGGCGGTATCATCTGTGGGTTGTGAGAGAGAGCGGGTTGGTTAAGGCAGACCACTAATTTTGAAGTTAATTTATAGAAATCTTAGTCATGGACAACAAAACCCACAAACCTCAATCGCATTTAATATCTCTTAATGGTAGAGCCCGAGTTTCATTGTTGACATACTTCATGAGGTCGTCTTATTAAAGTCTTAGCCGTCTTATGTCACTGGGTAAATGCTTGTATTGGGACATTAGATGGCTTTGCAAATTAGTGACCAACTTGATTATGTAAATGCAGTTGGAGGGCAGTGCTTGAAATCGGCTTGATCCAGCTTCTCACGCATTCCAGCAGGACTTTGAGCGATCCTCTTGGGTCGGGGAAATGTCGAAAAGACCTGTTGTTACTTGAAGGAAATATAGTTATTCATTTATGCACGTAATAAAGTCCAGTTTTCGGCTATTTCAGCTTCAGGCTATTGCTTTTACTACTGTTTCCTTACTGCCACCATTAGTCCTGTCTACCTGTCTCACAAACCAAATGGTCCAGTTGCCATTATCTGCCCAGCAGGGTTGGTCGAGTTGTTAGAGATGCAGACTTCTAGCAGGAAAGCCATGGCTTTGATACCAGCTTCTATCGACAGCAATGTTTGTTTTTTTTTGGATGGGGACAGACACTGAGCCCCGACCTGCTCAGTTCAGATAAGAGCATCAGCTGAATGTAGTTCAGAGACGCCGGCAGTCTGTTGCATTGTTAGATGGACTGGGAAAACATTTAAAGCCGATGCAGGGAACTGGCACCTCTATGCTGCCTGGCTCATTTCCTTGACAAAACCTGTCTGCAAATTTGAATAGTTTGTGTCCAAAATATATATTTTTTTGGGCCCAGCTCAGCTTGGACAGCTATTCAAAAGCTATTTTTAGTTTAAACATTTTTAATCAGTATATACCAGTTGTACCGGTCAAACTTCGTATTCTGACAGGATGAATCAGCCAATAAGGAGGTTTTTATCAGTCTACCACTGATAATCTTAGCAACTATCTGATAGATCACCATGAAACTTTAAAAAAATATTAATTGTTCTCACACGACAAAATCCTAATAATTTCGGATCCATTGACGATTAATTCTTGCCCTCTAGTGACTCTAGTGCGCTGTGTGTGAAATGTCCCCTCAAATGGATTGCCACAAAATTTGGTTAACACATCCTCCACAGGTTGAATTATAATAATTTTGGCCTCCCCGAAACTTTTTCTCTAGAGCCACCATCAGGTCAAATTTTTTTAATTGTCCAATACTTTGATGTATGACCAAATACATGATGTTCCCTTAGTAAATGATGGTCCATTTATAGTAAAATAGACCATAAAGCAGGGTATGCTTTAGGTGTGGCTTCCTTGTGACTGAGAACTTTAACCCTTTCACAGTGTGTTTTCAGTTCATGAAAGTTGATTCGCCTAAAAATATCTTATTCAGCATCTGGTTGTACTTAGCTCCACCCTCTCGTTTCACTTCTGGTTAGAAAAAACAAAATGGCGACGACCAAAAACCAAAAAGGCAACTGCCAAAATGCCGAACCTTTAAAACAGCCGTCCACAAACCAATGGCTGACGTCACAGTGACTACGTTCTTATATACAGTCTATGGCCGAAGTACAACTTCACAGTTGTTGTTATAGAAACCACTGTTTTGGTTTGATGGACATTTTTAGTGTCCTGTTTTTAACTGCTGTGTCAGAAGAAGCACTGAGTACTGCAGGGGTATTTTCTTTGGTGGTGAAAATTTCCATAAACATGCGGAATAACGTTACAAAACACAGACTTGCAGACACAAATATTGGCACTGACTTTCATGAAGCGATGAATGGAAATCTTGACTGCGTAATTTGTCACAATATAGTTCATCCTGCCATCTGTTGATATTTATCTACCATAAAGAAGTGCTAGATGAATAAATAAGAAGCAGATACAAATGCCCATCACCGCTGCGTAAAACATAAATGTCTTTACGTTATATTTCTGCTTCTGAAAACCCTGGGCAGTGTTTACGAGGCAAAGGAGGAGTACAGAGAAAACCGGTACTGAGCCGAGAGTCTCGGGACTCGTCGACAACAATGGAGGGAAAAGAGGGGAGGTTCTGGCTCGGAGAATGCAGCAGTGAGCAGTCTTTGCAGTGTTTTCGCACCTCCCTGTTTGCTCTGCTGCTTTAGCCAGCGCTCCCTGCTGATGGAGTCTGTGTGTGTGTGTGTGTGTGTGTGTGTGTGAGGGAGAAAATGTACAGTTATGCAGAAAATAGCCAAGCTGTGTTTGTATTGTATTTATGTAAAAAGAGATTGCTTCGACTCTTAGTACGGACCAATGCGACGAACTCCTCCGCCCCTCCCTCCGCTCTCCAAATACCCCCCTGCTGAGAGTCCTGTTTTTTCTTAAGAGAATATAATCTCAAGGTGCAGAAGCTGTGTTCAGTTTCTATCTTCGCTTTGTTCCGCTTGACGAGCCGTATGTCTTTCTTTACATCAGCTCTCCTTGTGTCAAAATTTTGTCTTTTATCTTTTACCAGTGCAACCATGCGACCCACATCCGATGCGTTCTTAAACAAACAGCCAGTAGATCCGATGTTTCTGTTTAATATCTCTCTTTTTCATGCCGTAAGCTCGGGGCTATAGAGCAGAAATAGAGTGGGATAGATGTATGAATTGAAAGACGGTAAGGAACATCATTATGCAGCGTTTTTTTCTTTTTTGATGGGAAGCAATAAGACTCTGCAGAGAGGAGTCTGAATGACAAAGCAAGAAAAAGAGAGAAAGAAAGAAAAATAGATGGTCTTATACAGAGTACAGAGTCAAAGTGAGAAAAAGGAAATTAGGACAACTATCTGAATTGACTGCCTGTCAAACATTTTGAACAAAGGCAGAACGGCTATGATTAACACAGACGGACATAGAGACACACGAACAGGAGAAAGAGAGAGCCGTCACACCGCAGACAGGCAATCCATGCTGATGGCAGCCATATTGGGCCGGCGTGCTGAGGTGATGCCTCGGTGTCTGAGGGGAAGAGCAGCAGTAAACATTGATCCCTCCTCCAGGAGTTGTTCCCAGAGGGACCCGACCTCCATCCCCTCTGTCCGCTCTGATTCGCTGACAAGGACGCCACCGTGTTTCCACTGCGCTTGACACACTCAGACTCTGAGGGGATCGACCTCAGCAAGCCAAGCCACGTACAGGCGATGAGAATGGGATTTGTTAACAGCTGTTTGCGGCAAAAAACGCTGCATTTCTGCCTCCATATTGTTTGACTAAAGTTAGACGATATGTTGCCACTTATACATACCATTGTACTTACAACGGACATTAAAGGATGATTTAGATTACTTACAACTTGGGTCTTTTGTTGGTAGTTTTTTCAATAGCTTGGTGTTGATAACATTGTGAGTAGATAGTTATTTTGTGACATCAGGGAATGAAGTGACATTGCCAAAATAAGTTTGACAAGGCAAGAAACAGCATAATCTTACAGGTTTTAAATAAACCCTCAGATAAGTCAAATTTATAGAAGAAAAAATAACAAAAGAAATCTCAAAATATTTACCCAAACTGTCATTCTTGTTCAACTTTGACTCAATGCACTTGCCATAGCTCTGCTTGCGCAAAGTTTTCCAGTTATATTTACTGAACTTCACTGACTAAAGTGGTTCAGATATTTGCACAGTTGCCATGGAAATGAATCCGTTTACATGTGAGCTCAGTAGCACTTAAGTTTTCAGGATTTCTCGTTCTTGTTGGCTCATTATTTTAGGTGATAGAATTTGACAAATCAGTCCCAACTCAAGGTTCACTCACCAGCTTTGTTCAGGGCTTTCAATAGTGTCACATGGTCTTCATCAGCGGATGGAGCTCGAGACCCAAGTGAAGTTATCCTTATCAGCATTTATTTGTATTTTTTAAACATTTGTATCTGAAACAACACTCTCAACTGTAATTCAACAGGCTTTGTTGTTTCTATAACGAGATATGTTGTAATCACAGTAAATCTAATATACATATATTTTCCTTGAAAATATATTCTGGTAAATATATATAAAAATGGGTTAAGGTGCGCCATACAGGATGAAAGGTCGCCAAAAAAGTAAATCAGCACATCTCATCACAAAATGACTTTTTGAGACAAGACAAAGTCGATCTTTGAGGTTGAAACTCTTTCCCTCCCTGAATTGGCACCGAGTTCAACATGCCACAGATATTTTTTTCCTGCTTCCCTTTTATGGAGCTGCTGAGTTGAAGTGAACACAGAGACAAGTAGTCATTAGACAAAACATTGGAAAGTAACCATGTCTTTGTTTAAAGAAAATGACGAAGGTTAACCTGAGGACCTGCATCTTGCTGAACAAAGCAGGTTTGAATGTGCTCTCTAACCAGGAAATGCAAATGAGGAGGGAGACAATAACTAATGAGGAGCCGGTGTCCATGGTAACCTGTCCTCCACTTAGCCTTGTTGTAATGTGGAATAACTTCCCCGGTTTGTGCTGTGACAAAGCAGAGACAGAATCCTATTCTTACACAAATGTCTTAGAGTAGCTCAGGACTTATAATAATAACCTGAAAATGCAGTAAAATCTGCGATTAACCTAATTGAAGATGTAAAAAAACAATGTAGCACCATACAGCAATACGCACACATGGGCAGAAACATCCTGTTCTTCCACCTAATTATATCTGTGAGGGTGCAATTAAATAAAAGCCAAAAAGTTTCTAATTTGAAATGTACTAAATTATAGAGTCAACTGTTTTTCATTTCAAATTTGATTAAAAACCTTTTATGAAAGCCGAAATTTCACAAAATTAGGCAAATGAGACACTTCATTTAATAGAAATCACTCCTGACTCAGATGAGAGAGAATATTTAATGGAGGTTGGATCAACTGTTTTACCTTAATTGCGTCTTTTGGAGCTTTTTTAATCTTCTTGTGCAATGACTCTGATAACAACGTACCAGGGGCGTCTGTTGTAAATTTTAAAATTCATGAATCCGAGAGTTTACATTACATTTCCATTATAAAATGTTAATATTTTCAGCAAACTAACATGACTTAAACAGTATTATAAATGGTGTATACCTGCACATTTTACATTTACTGGAATAAAAACATACTTTTTTAAATTATTATGTTATCACTCAAAATGTTTGCATCATCACTTTTGGTATTTAAGGTAAAAATGTTATTACAATATCATTTGCGATCGGGTTAAGTGCAAACTTTAGGCATTCTTACAGTCAGGTAGTTATTAGTGGGCTTTTCTTTGAATATAGGAATACATTTATTCAAATATTAGACACCTTATTTTTCCTGATTAAATCTTTAAAACCGCAGACTTTTAAACTGTGCAAACAGAACAGTAGATTCTAAAACATCCAGCAAGCCAAGCTGGATAGTCCTGAAATAAGCCTGTGTGCATGTTGATCCAAATCTATGAGCCAAGAAAGGAACTAGAACATGCAGCTTTTTTTTTTCTTTTATAAATACTTTGAATTGACCACAGCCAATAAATAATAGTGAAAGCTGAAGCTGTGTGCTCCAGTTTCCTTTAAAGCTACAGTCATGCTTCTTTGAGAGCCTCCACTGCAAGATACAGTGCTGCATAATCATAGTACAGCCATTAGAGACGCTTCTGTATGTGTTATACTGGATCAGCACCACAAGTTATCTTTCATCCCAAAGCCGAGCATCTATGAGGCCGTTGTTTTCTGATAAGCTGTTATTACCAAGCGACCGGGCAGGAACTTGAACTCGCACGCTGGCAGTTTTAAAGCCACCTTAAGCTGAGAGTAAATCCCTGAAGGCCGATTCCTCTCACTCTGGAGCCGCTGCAGAAAAAAAAGCTCCCAAACAAATAGCACTCTATCTGCAGCTAATTTAACAGCCTGTGACTTCTGTATGTTTTTTTTTCTTTCTCATGAGCTTGTGATATCTCAAGTCTTCTTTGCCATCGCTTTGTGTTTTTCCCACCTTGAGGGATTGAATATCTTGTCATTGTGTAAAGGAAGGTCACATCGACACGTATTTTTCACAACTGTCGCCTCTACGTGTCTGACCCGGAGACCCCGTCTTCTGTCTGTCACCGTGATGAATGAGGAGTCCCTTACCCGTCAACGTATTGCTGACAACCAGTTTATAATCATTGTAGCTCTCTACTCCTGACACCGCCAGACCTCAGCGATGAAAATGAGGAATGTCCTTTTCTTTTAAGAAGACGTGGGCATGCGAGTGTGAGTGTGTGAGTGTGTGTGGGTGTGATGCTGCATATATTTATGCCAGAGCTTCATGGTGATAAATGAGCTCTCAGAAAGTCTCCACTATGCTCAAGTTATATCTGCTTTTAGGTCAACTTGCTGAAGTGTACATGCTGCAAGGTTTGGGTCTGACTTGTCTTTCAACACTTTATAGAAAAATAACACGGACGTAATCTGCATTGCTTCCCTTCAGATGTAAAGAAATAAAGCATTCATACTGTCTGAGTTGGTTTCCACTCGATGTAGCACAAATTTGAACGTAATTTTCAGAAAATCTGCAACAGCAAATGTAAATGTGTATATGTTTCCATCCACAACTGCAATGCAAATGGTTCATTACGATATCAGCAGGTGACACTAATTCTTTAAATCAGGTGCCATTATATCATTGCAGAAGAAGAGCGCCCTTCAAACCTCAAATTATGGACATAATTATGGAAAATATTTCAGTTTATTTCATGTATTAATTTAAGGAAGGTTTCATTCTCTTCATGCATTTTGCTCTCATTGCTGCGTGCAAAAAGCTTTTGCCGATATTTTTCCACTTTAAACATTTTGATGTTCGAACTGAAAATGTGCATCAAAAACAGGTGGATGGAAACAGATCTAATGAAAAGAAGAGGAAGAGTGCATACCGAAAATGTAATGATAACATTACAACCGAAGTAATTTTTTTTTTTTTTTTGAAGATTATTACAGCGAAAATATTCTCTCTGAGCCGGTCTAATAACATTAGCATCGCCACAAAATGATCCACGCAAGTCAACACGGTCACAACAATAAGTCTAGCATTGCAGGTAAAATCAAGAGCAGCCCTGCCGCAAACATGCCACGACATCTTTTGACAGATTTATTTATGAAAATCAACAAAACTTTTGCTCAAAATATCACTTTACACTTGTTTAAAGTAACTCAACAGCACATATTTAACAAAAAACACAGTCAACAGAGAAGCAAAAGTAAAAATAAGTTAAAAAAAACGTCCTGTTAAAACACAAAACATTCCCTTGTGTGTTTTTACGTGTATTAGATTGATTTATTACCATAAAAACATAGTAACAACACTTTAGGAGACATAAGAAATGTAGGAAATATAACAAACCCTTCAAAATAAAAGTCTCTCTTTTATAAGAATTCAACACAACATTACGCACTGCCACACAAGTTCATTTAGGACAAACAACGCAGACTTTGAATGTGACTTCTTGTTCTAGATACAGCCTGAACACAAAAGGCTCATTATTGTGGGTATTTATACCGATGGACAGCGAGGGGAATGTTTGTGGTGGCCTGAAAAAGAAGGTCTGACACATCTTAGTGTGTTGTTTTAGCGGCATGTATTGTACTTTAGTGTGTGTGTGTGTGTGTGTGTTGTTTGACTGTAGACTGCTCTGAGCGCCTCATTAGGCCTTTAGACGGTGGTGGGGGGGTACTGCGGGTAGCGGTGATGTCATGGTTGGCTCGCTGTGGACCGGACTCTAGGAGACGAAGACACTTTGCCAATATCCTGCTGCTGCTGCCCTTTTTTCTAGCAGCAGCTCTTACGGCATTTTCATGCTTGTCCTCACTCTCAGGGTGGTCAGTCGGCCCGTCGCTCTGTTTGCTTCTCTCACTGTCGCTCTGATTTTATTCTCTTCTGCTCCTGTAAAGTTTATTATGAAGGAGTTTCAACAGACGGGTTTATTGGCCTCAAATAAATGACTAAATTAATACTTTTAAATTGGATTTGCAGCAATTTTTAAGATAGTTGTGTGCGTGCAAACTGGGCTACCAGACTATCATTGGTCCTTCATTATTAATGCTATATATGTCAATGTATCATCACCTACAGTAATGTTGTTCTATCTGGGCAACAGTTTAAAAAAAAAAAACATTAAACATGCTATTGCTAGAGTGGCTATTTTTTGTGTTTTTGATTTTTCATGTTATATTTCTGCTGTAATCTATGTTTTGATATACCATTTAGTTGGTTTTTAACAAGTTTAAGTTTTCAGTGATGATTTAACTGACATTTCAAAGGCTTTTCCTCGATAGAAGAGAACAGTTATCTTAGTAACTAAAATAATTATAAGTATTAAAGAAGAAAAACTTTACCAATATTAGTTTTTGAAGCCCATATTGAGAATGATATTTGAGAGTTTTATTTAAGATAAATTAGAAAATCAGCGATCCTTATGTAGAGAGCCATACGGAGGCAATCCCTCAATAATAAATGTACCCTGAATTTGGAATTTAACAACTTTATATCTAATCACAAAATATCAGTCACTATCCATTTTATACAGAAACATTGTTTCTTGTTGTTGAAAACAATTTGATTGTTAAAGATTGTGACAGTGATACATACTGAGTGAGACATTTTATAGTAGTAGAGAAAGGATTCTGATACAGGACTAATGTAATGGAGACAATGTCTTTTTTAAAATGAGCTCAAACATATCTTTTGCATTTCTGTACTGACAGTTGTTTATTTGTCATAAGCCAATACCAGCCAATATATCTACTCTAGAAAATGGTCACATTTATGAATACTGAATATCTGAAACTTTATTTGAAAACCATTGGAATCAGACAGTAGTGTTCACTAGAATGTGTGTGTGTGTGTGTGTGTGTGTGAGTGTGTGTGCAGGTGCCAGTGTGTGTGTGTGTGTGTGTGTGTGTGTGTGTGTGTGTGTGTGTGTGTGTGTGTGTGTGTGTGTGTGTGTGTGTGTGTGTGTGTGTGTGTGTGTGTGTGAGAGCTGTAGGGCATCACCATGGCAGTCTGCAGCAACAAAGACTGAATGATAGACTTTCAAAAAGGAGCTCAGAGGCCCTTCAAGGAGCAGACGAACAGGAGGAGATTGGGATTGCTGCTTTTATAGAAGTTGAACTAACTCGAGTCTGCTCTGAAATACTTACTTACGGAAATACCAAAGAGCTCTGACTCTTTCATTGACACTTTCTCACCCTCCATCTTATCCTCTGCCTATTGATTTTTTCTCTTTTAATGTGTCAGACATGGTGTTAGTGAGCTGATAGACTTCAGCCCTGTGTTAACTCAGGTGATAAATCCTTCCAGAAAACACTGGAGAAGTTAGTAAAGTACTTTGCAATCAGTTGGCTAATATTCTGTTCTCACATCTTCTCATTCATGTGTTAATGACTCATATGCTGATAATGACTTGGAGCTATTTAAGAACCCAATTTGACATCATGAGGGCAAAGTTTTCAACTGAATAAAGTGACATTTTATTGTCACATTATGAAAAAGACATTTGTGTCTTTGTTTTTTGTGTCTTTAAATGAAGTACAGATTAAAATGCTTAAACAAAATTAGGAAAAGTAAAACTAGACACATTTCTTTTAAGGTGAATTTCTGGAAAACGTAAGCCCACCTGTTGCTTTAAGTAAAGGATTAGATGAATGTCTCATTGAAGAGCATGCTCAGTCTTAATCTCTGTCTTGGAGCCTTACTTTACAGTCCTCCTACAGAAATAACCAGTTAAACCGCTTTACATTTCTCAGGTTTTTGTTGGTTGTTTTAAGATGTGTCCTACTTTTATCGTGCCGGCGGTCGTCTCGCCCCCAGTTTAGAGAAAAACAGACAGAAGTACCGACACCGGAAATAAAGCCCACCTAAAAAAAAAAAGAATCTATATCTGTTTAAGTGTACGCTATATTTAGAATATACATTCCAATGGGGAAGTGAACTGTGAAGCTTCTCTATATTGTTTTGGATTGTTGGGGCTTTGGTTCCCCATCAAAAAGGGCTGTCTGATGGTAAGATAAAGCAGTGAAAATATTCTAAATATAGTTAACAAATAAACCAAAATAGATTTTTTTTAGACAGCAAAAACATGTTTTGCTGTTGCCCTCGGCCACAGAAGTACATTGCTTTGCTCGTGTGCTGGTTCTCCTGTGTGTTTCTCCAAACTGGGGTACTTCTGAACTTCCGACTGTTTATAAGTACCTCATAAAACCTCACTTTAAAACACCCAAACTGTCCCTTTAAGGTGCAATTTACTGCAGTTTCATGGCACACACTCAAGTCCCAAGCAATACAGTTATACTGAAGCCACCACCGGTCTGGTACAGTGATGATAGACAATTTCTCTTTTGCCAAAATGAGAATTCAGGATGAGGATTAGATTTGAGAAAACTCTCAGTCTGTGCACATATTAAATGTGAGATAAGAGGGATTATATTTTTCATTTTTCTTACAGATATAACTGTACATTTAACTGATCCCTGTGGGGATATTTGAAGGCTTTGCAGAGGTTTGGATATCCAACACTGTACTCCTGACTCTGCAGGGCACCACTTTAAAGGATTTATTGCACCAAACATCAAAGTTAAGCGGATTCTATTGTGTTGAGTACCGCTGACACATACATATCCCACTTCATATGTGGATAAATGACTATTAGTTATCAAGACAACACAGTTACGCACAGGGCCTCTGCAGAATCGAGCAAACAGCATCCTACACTTAGAAAAGAAAAAAATAGAAACGTCCACTCAGTAGTGTAGGTGTGTTGCTGACGTTATTAGTTGTTATTTGTCTGTGCTTATTCTGCACACTGTTACCTTTTTTTGTTTATATTATTTGAGCCATTTATTGATATTTTTGTTAGCTGTTTCTTGCCATTTGTTTTATCCATTGTTTTTGTTTTGGTGATTTTATTAATGTTTTTAATATTCTAATGTGTGGATGAATGAAGATTAGCAACTTCAACGGCAGAAGCTATTGAGAATCCAATAAAACAAATAAATAAATCTGGGGATTTAACTATGAACAAGTTTTAGACAGTACCTATCAATAATTTTGACTAATTTGAATCAGAACGGTGTGTTTTCGCTTCTTTCCTAGAGACACTAGCTAACTCTAAGTGGCATAAAGGCTTTAGGTGGATTAGTAGCAGCCAAACATTCAGCACTGCCAAATCACAGGACCAGGATTAGCATCAGGATCTAAGACTCTGGCTTCCTGTTGCTGGTGTGAGCTAATGACAGCCGAGAAGGTTATTTAGGTCAAATTTCATCATTTTGGCATGAAACTAAAATCTAGGGTTCATTCTTGTGGCATATTTAATGTATGCAAATATGTATTAAATCACAGTAAACAGGTAACAAAAATGGCATATGTTTGAGTGTTCAGTTAGAAAAGACAAAACTAAATGAAATATAACACAACACTAATTAATCACTACACATTCTGGTTTTTAACACTCTTAACTGTTCAGAACAGTGAAAACATTGTAATAATTTGGCATGTTTTGATGAAACAGGATGTATTTCAATGGTCTGCACTGCAGACCTCCGCAGTGACTCAGCAGTTACTCAACGCTTTAAGACAAAAACAAATGAAGTCTTGATTTATGGTCGTTCTGGCGGGTGAAGATGAGCACGGAGACGGCCGGGTCTGTACCGACTTCTTTAATTTTCCAACCCACTTCACACCACTTCATCTCTAAGCTCAGATAATAGTTCCCAGTCTGAAGGGAGGAATGAGCTCCCATTAGGCAAATGAGATTAGTACCATGGTAATAACTTTTTGATGTCAGCATCCGTCAACCTCTTGATCTGACGTGTAGGATTAAGAGTGAGGAGTCAGTTCAGCTCATTACTTAACCTAATGTTATTTGACTTAGGTTAAACAGAAAAAAAGGCCAAGAATGACAGCATTTTGGGATGTTTGGTAGAAATGCAAATTATAGTTCCAGATATTTTCAGTGAATTTATAGACTTACATTATATGGATACTAAACAAAATAGTCTAAGCTCAAATGTTCAATTATCATGATGTTCATTTTCTGGTCTTTGTAACTTGAGTTAAGATGAGTTTTTTTGTATTTACACTATTTCCTTTGGGCAAAAAAACGTTTTGCTGATTCATACATTAGTTAAATAAAGTAGTAAATAATAATGTAAAAACAAGTAAATCTTTGCATTATATGATTATTTGATTATTAGTTACTGTTCATTATTTAAGGTACCAATAAACAGGATTGTAAAGGTGTCAGAAAGTTTGAAAACAAATATTTAAAAACTCTTGCACCAGTCAAAGTTGTCCCATGTTCCCATTTTCTCCCTAAAATAATATTCAAAATAATAATTTGGATAATATTTGTGATATAAACATTACATACATATAAACTATATTAAAACAAATGAGTGATAATAATAATTATACTAATAACAATATATAATAAAAAAGAAAATAAGACACAAATACATGTAAAATATAATTATGTACTTATAAAACAAACACAAGGTTGTATCCAATATCTCAAATTCACACATCATCTCAAGTGTTGCTGTCATATAATAATAATAAGTTACATCACATATTTACCAAATATTGCCCTAAATTGCTCCAATATTTCTCAAAAGTAACAGGTTTCTTTTGAAATGAAGCATTATTTTTTCCCAGGCCTTATATGTGTCACATATGAGTCTATTTCTTTGAACCACATGAAGGTGGACGGTGGATCATAATTCTTCCTTGTCATAGCTACACAGTTATTGCCAGCAGTTGAGGCAATTTCGAAAGATTGTCCTTTATGTCTGATATCTTGAGGCATTACTGATGTGTCCCCCTTGGAGGAAACGTCTGGCTAAGCAAAGTGTATCAATCTTTTTTTTTTTTACACTAATCAAATAATCAAATCTAACATTAGCTGTAACGGTTTCTAGGCTGGAAATTAGCATTATAACAACGTTAAATGCTTTGACCTTGTTTGTGTGTCTCTGTGCTGACGTGGATTGCTTTCATACTCGATGGTTTTATATTTAGAACAGGATGTCTGCTGTCTGTCTACCTGACGTTAACTTACATTTCTGACTTTTACATTTGAAAGAGGAGCTGTCCTTGGTACTGAACCGTTTCAGCTCCGTGTCACACTTCATGATAAACATCTATCTGAAAACACTACTTTTTTTCTCCACTTTAAATATTACAACTTCTTAAACTGACTTTTACGATAAGTCTCCTGCAAACTAAACCTTGTTAAAGTCCGTCTCCCTGGAAGTAAGTAACTGCTCCAAACGTCTTTACATGTTGTCTTCAAATTCCTTGAACCCTCTCACCGTCCCACTTGCCTCGGTAAATGTGGAGCATGCTATCTGGAGCAGTGCAGTGGCTGGGCCTCGGTCGATCAGTGCTCCGCTTTAGTCGCCTTTTTAAACAGAGCGTTCTCGTTTTGGGAGTTCAGACGTGGATATTTATATCAAGCAGGTCAGCTGAGGAGGAGCCGGAATGAGCAGAAACACTGAGTTCTGTCTGACAAATGACCTTCCTTCCTCTGGGCCTCACAGTTATGAGCAGAGTCGTGGAAAGACCAAGAGGGAGTGAAGAGTTCAGTTTCCAAGATCCTCAAGTCAATCCATAGAAGCGGGACACATGACATCTAAATGTACTCATGTGTCAAGAAAATGGATCAAACTGTTATGTGATTTATCTTGAACAGATTCCCCCGCTGTATTACACATTACTAAATGTTTCTTTGGAATTTAAGAAGTTCAGGAATCATGGCATGTCATGCATTATAAATAAATTCTAAAATCTATAAATAAACAATGAAGTGATTCTATTAATAGATATCGTATGTGTAACCGATCCTGATAGATCCTCTTTACAATATACCTGGAACTATTTATGACATGTTCCTTCACGAACGTAAGCACTCTAGTTTATTTTTGATTCAATCCTACATACATCATCCTGCTGCCTGCGAATGCTCATTAGAGCACAAAATGTAGATTCATCCGCAGCTGAAAATAGTCCCTAACAAATATACTACTTGCTCCTGAATTTGCTAAAAAAACTATTTTCCACAGCTGTTTAAGTGAAGTAATGAGACTTAGAATTGTTTGAACTATTTACTTATGACCTGCTTTGTTGGTTTTGGTCTTTTCATTGAGAGAAAATATAGAACAATGCCTGCCTTATACATCAAATTAGTGATGTATAAGTATTTTTGTTGCAATTTAGTCATCAAACATTATCCTTTGGATAACACTTAAAATATCCTTTTCTTTTTACTGTAAAATATCCTGCTCAATACATTTCTCTGGAAATATTCTTTAAATGCACAATTCAAGCAATCGTCATCAAACGTGTGTGTAGTCTTTGTTTTTAAATACAATATTGGGCAACATATCATTATCTGATTGGCTATCAATATAGTATCATCAATTTGTCTCGAATTGCTATAAATACTGGAAAAACCCTGAAAAAGAATAAACAGATGTACTGACTTACATCAATTCCTTAATTAGGAAAGAAATGATCTTTTCTATTTTTAACCCTCTCTTTTAAAACAAAGTACTGGATTCAAAGCTTTGACAATTATCGAAACGAACTGAAGTTAAACTGAGCAAAGTACGCAGTTGCAGAAGTAGAGTTTTCAAAATGAACTCAGTGAACTGCATAAATGTGTCACAATGACATGCTAATGACATGCACAGCTCTGCTGTTGAAAACCACGGGCACATTACCGAGTGGTGGAGAACCAACTGATATGATAAGAAGAAGCTAAGAGTATTTAAGATTGATTCAGCTGACAATCAACGCAGGGAGCCAATAAACCCTCCTCAGAAATAAGAGGTACTTTAACACTCTGCAAGTAGATAAATTAACAGTCACTTTGAACATTTTCATGAGATTCTCCAAAAAGCCTCTGAAAGTTGAAAGTCACTTCATGTGAAAGGATGATGTTCTCCTCTCAGTGTGTGATGCCAGTGAAGGAAAAGCTACGGGGAAGAACAGATGAGGGATAACTTGGCTGAATGTTTCTGTCTCTTCTAAAGGACTGTTTAAACAAACACATTTAAGCTGAGGAACAGATGCCGGCCCGCCTGAGGAGGCTTCAGCTTCAGACTGGGTTGTATCTCAGTGGATGGAATGAGACCCTGAAGGCTGTTTCACATTATTGAGTTGTAATTTTCAAGTCACTGCCTCGTTATTTAATACAAGCTACAGAGCACGGGCTTAAAAAGACTGGCACCATGATGGATGTTTGTCCTGAATGCCACACAGTTTTCTTTGTGTTACTGAAATGGGACTTTCATTTTGTAGTTCAATAGAGTAATGTGCACTGTTCTGCTGCAGTAGACATAAATACCTACCTTGAAAGTTGCCTGAAACCAGTATTGTGAATAGTTTTAAGGAGCTTTACTATAGTCCGGATTCCTTGAGGATACAGACATAAAACAAGGCTGACATGGTGGTGTGTGGACTTTGTAGGAGGTGGAGGTGTGTTTAATCAAGGCGCGTCTGACGCACTGCGGAGATAAGTCGTTTCCAACCCGTCGAAAAATCCATCCGTCTTCCCCATTCATCATGTTCTGTGTGTATGAAACCAAAGCTTGAACGTTAATTTGACATTTTGTCAGGGCCACACAAAGATGGCTATTAATATGTAGTTATACCTTTTGATAGTGTCCTAATGTTGTCAAAGCTGGCTTCAAACGTATCTATTTAAATCTGCTTTCAACCTGTGAGGCTAGTTATGAATGCCTTTTTTCTTGTTGTTGTATTGTTTATTTCTGTTATAATATTATCTCTCTGCCTTGTTTACATAATTGCTTTTATTGTTTCTGTCTTTACCATGTAAAGTGCCTTTGAGTACTTCTTAAAGCGCTATACAAATACAATGTATTATTATTATTATTGATAAGCTTTAACAAGAGCATATTTGATATTTTTAACTTAAAAAAAATACTTAAAAGATGAATTCTTATCATAATAGTTTCAGATCAATTTGCTGGAGATCAGACTTTATGTTAATTCACAAAATAGCATAATTGATGACAAAACACCCTGATGAAAATCAATGATCTTATTCTGAATTTGAAACCTTTTGGAAACAAAATCCAGAAATCGGAGTATTACAGGACCTTTAAAGTCTTTGTGCACCCAATGTCACCTCCACAGCTTCTGGGCCATTAGCAGTGTTTGTGAGTGAAAGTGACCCGGATCTGAGAGACATGCGGCTCTGCGGTGGCGGTGATGGTGATGGTGATGGTCCTCTCAGACGCTCTGCATTGTTGATGCTCTCTGACTCCCCCCGGCAGTGAAACAGCAGTGATTGTCAGACCGACTTAGAGTGTCTTTGTTGTTATAGTATCACGTCGTACCAGTCTGCAGTGTCAGCGAGCAGTCACCCTGCAGGCAGCCATCAACGGCAGCTAATGCACCCTCTTCCCCTCCGTTTCATCCCAAGAAAAAGCACATCAGGAGGTCAAAGGGACACGCCGTCTCTCTTGGCTTTTTATTCTCCTCAATGTGGATTTAACAATTTCACATCTTGACGCTGGCGTCTCTCCGGGGGCTCTGTATCGACGAAGTTGCCTCAGATGCTGTTTGTTGCTCTCGTCAGCGTTAGAGGTATCAGCATTAAAAACTTGCAAATCATCGCTCGCCCTTCGCAGCTTAGTCATCGTTGCTGTGAAACCGGACGCGTCTGTGAGCAGATCTGCTGAACGTTAGGACTCTTCCTGACTGCTCAGTGACACGGGTGTCATCTTTCTCCGTCCCATCATCAAACTCCTTCAATCTCTCTCCTCACTCAACTCCAGCTGTGCTCAGCTGCATGACAATATCATTGTTTTTCTATGTCAGATCAGTGATGGTAACTATCTGCAGAGGGGGAAAAGATGTGGTGTGTTGCTATGGTAACATCAACAGAGGGAGCCACATCCTCTAGTTTGCTTCAGGGATGCTCTCTGAATGTTTCTTTGATATTTATGAAGTCTATGTAATGTGATTTTTTTTTCTCCTTAGTTATTTTTTCACATCAATCTGCAGGGATCATGAGGTTCATGTATTCTAACATCTGTGGGACAAAATATATTTTTTATTTGTTTTGACTGTGGCTGTGCTGTTATCTTTGACCTTCTGTTTCTGATTGATAGTGACACTCTTATTGTCTGCTCAGCCTTGGTTAGTGCTGCTCACACCCACAAGCCAAGGCAATTTTATTTGTATGCGACAGCACCTGTCACACAGAGTGACAATTTATAGTGATTCAAAGGATGCACTGAATAATTTAAACGGGATAAGATGAAGAAACCACTGCAGGTGTTGGGAATGTAGCTACAAAGTTAAAACAACACAATTTAAATATTGAATAATAGATAAACTAGTCAAGACAATTTTAATTGCTTCACATTAGACATAAACAGGCGATATTGCAGGAACAAAAGTCAGTTTCAAAACAAATATTTCTAAAGGATAAAATGAAATAGATGCTTAAAACGAGAGGCTAAACTTGAATAAAATAGAATAAAGAGCATAATTAAAAGTAGAGCCCAATTTGAACCAAAACATCTGTGGATTCATTCCATACCTGATCTGTGACGATCCACTAAAGAAAAGCAATATTTTATTTATTTATTTCATTTATTATTATTTAATTTACAGAGTTAAGATGGAGACACACCTGGTGGAGATCTGCACTTTACTGAGTGCACTTTTATAGTTAGCAAAGGTTAGCATGCTAACTCCCCAAACTACGATGATTAACATGGTAAACATTAGACTCTGCTAAACACCAGCATGTCAGCATGGTGATGTTAGCATTTAATTCAAAGCCCCAATGTGTCAAAGTGAATCCTCACAGAGCAGCTAATCCGACTTTAGACGGCAACTGCATTTCGACTGGAGTCGACTGCAACTTTAAAATAAGAAGAAGAAGCCCAAGATGAATATATGGATTTACGTTTTAGTTTTACTTTTATATATTCAACATGAACCACTGTTTTCGCTGCTGAAAATGTGAAATACAACTTTAGCTAAAGGCCGGTTTAGTTTCCAAAAAGAGCCATCAGAACAGCCGAGTAAAAGTTTTCATGTGTTGAATTTAGATAAAGAGAAGAAAACCTCCTGACAGACATTTGTTGAAGTGAAAATGTCACAGATGTCTATTTGCTAGAAAAGAGGAAAATGTATCTGAATGTAAAACGATTCAACTCAGATCGCGTGTTTTTTCATCACTGTTATAATGTTATTGCCACAAAGTTCGATGAAGAATAAGAAAGCATAAAATACAATCACCAGCTGAAAGCCGATAATATGGCCGTGATTATCATCTGTAATATAACATCCCTTTATTGAGTACTTCTCTCTCTGACTCACAGATGGTCTAGACTGCTAAGTGCTGCGCTGATTACCTTTGTGATATTAAAGCTGAGGTTTTTTTTCTTTCATGCATGAAATTACTTTTTTTGTACAATTTCCTTCAAACTCTTATCCATCTTAACTGATGATATTCCTATAATTGTATAATGTATCAGTCCTTAACATCTGCGGATGGGAATGATTCACATCAGAGGTTTTTTTCATGGGTAACACATGTTGACAGCCCAGATCCTAAAACGATGGCGAAGCACCAAAAACTCAGGGGATGCACTGAAGGACACTGTGGAATGATGGAGTCATTGAGATCCCCCTATTATTAGACATCTCTAATATTAGAGCCGGCATCTGTGCTGAAACAAAGGGGAATTAACAGCTTAACTTCATCCCTGAGTGGAATTAAGTGCTGATGCATAATTGCGATGAATATGCATAAGGATGTATGGAAATGTGCTCAACGATGTAGTTAATTTAGAGATATTGTCTTTGTTATTCATGTGCGGATTTCCATTCATTAGTGTGAATTGTTAATATGTCTGGCTTGCAATGTAATAAATCAGACTTCTTCTTTTCAACCACGGCCAAATTGCATCTGGCATATGTTTCTGTCTGGGTCCAGACGAGCATGAATTTCATTTTTTTTCTTATATTAATACCAAATATTAAGGGTAAAGAGTCGTCTTAACTTAGTGTTAATGGCTTTTAAAAGTATTTTTTTATAAACTCAATCAATTCAGTGACCTTTTTCCTATTCTAACTCTTTTCTTGCGGTGATGCACGAGTTGGTTTGTCTGTCTCTATACAGTGGTTCCCCCACATACCATGCAGAGTGCATTAAAATAAATCTCCCTGACTCAAAGAGGTTTCCAAGATCAGGTCTGAATGTTTTCCAGTAAGATGTCTTCAGCCCAGACAGTCTGTCTACTTGTTTTAGCTCGTCCAACCTTCACAAAGGCCTCGATGGAGTTGAATATTAATCTTAGGCTCAAATGCTTTATTCATGACAGATGCAAACAAAATGTTTTCAATCAATCTTCTCCTTCAGGACAAAGAACTCTCCACCACAGGAGTGATGTCCTAGAGACCGTGGTCCTTGTCAACCCTTCTGAAGACACCGTTGTATCAGAGGTAATGTCTACATGTGCTACAGTAGAGGACGCTGCTGGTTGCATGTACGCTTACATATCAGTGTTGGGCATTTTTTTAAGAAAAATAGCAAAGTACAACTCACTGACTCAAACATTTACCTGTCAATCCACTATAAGGCTGGGCATTGTTTGAAAATGTTCAACACCATTGCTAATATGGTGAATTTGCAACCAATATCAATATTTAAAAATCGATTTCAGTTTCTTTTTTTTTTTTACATAAACATTTTTGATAAGGATCCCTAAACATTCTGTATTATAATTATTGTTATTTTTTATTAGTTATCATTAGCAACATATACGCCAATATCAGTATATCTGTTTAAAATATTATATATATATATATATACAAATTACTGTGGGCCCAACCAAAAATAATAAGTTGGGCTTGTTTTAGGAATATGTTCATAGTCCTATTATTCCAATACTTAAAAAAAAATACTAGAGTAGTATACAGTCTAAAAAAAGGGAAAAGTCAGATTTAAATCAGGATCTATCTCATCACAGAATATAAGTTTATAAATCTGGCAAAGGATTGATGCCTTCCTTTGGTACTTGTCAGTTTTTGACAGTAGATGCTATGGACACATATCTGATGCACAAAATCAATATTGTGATTAGATACCAAGCAAATCACCTCATCACATACGTTAAAGATATAGAATGATAGAGACTGATGATCTTTGTGTCTTTTAGTTTTTTCTGTATTTGTATTTTTTGCATAGAATTCATTGGCAGATCTTGTCAACCTTGACACAGTTAAAGTGCATCTTTTGCTGTAATGCAGGAATTTCTGTTTCTACAGTGGCAACAATGTCTCTCCTTTAACTGTCCTCTGTCTCCCACCCTTCTCTCTCTCTCTCTCTCTCTCTCTCTCTCTCTCTTTTTCTATGTGTGTGTCCCAGATCCAGTCTCTAGTCACAGACTCAGCAGGACAGAAGCTTCTGGTCTTGAGCGGACAGAGCTCAGATCACGGTGGCCTTCTTCTTCAAACTGGGGTTTTCAACCACCAGACCTTTTCTCGTGTCTTTGCTGATCCTGTGGTGAGTCCAATCTAAAGTCCTGTAACAGCTAATGAGAAATGTATCTGTTCAATGGACTTTTACTTGAATAGTGGCTTTCTAGTCTTCCAACCACTCAAAGCGCTTTAACACTACATGTCATACATACACTGATGAAGGCTCGGACCACCGATCTTCTGATTGGAAAACGACCCGCTCTACAACTGTAGTATTTTGTACATTTGTAAACATGTTTTAGTATTTTGAAATGGTTTATTATAAAAGGATAGGTACATGCTTACATGTATTGACAGCAAAAGGTAGTATTCAGGTCCCAACTTTCTCGCCTTCCGGTTAAATTGACAATTTTGTTGTCACTCATTATCATGGAAGATAACAGAAACGAGTGCTAGCCAATCACGGAGAGTATAGTCAGGACTTGGCGTGTCTTAGCCCCTCCTCCCAGTCCTTACTGGGACATACTTTTTCTATGTTCTAGATGCATTTTTTAATTTCCAAGTTTAAGGCACTTCAGCCAAAAGTCTGGAAAATGAATTTAACTAGATTGCCTTCTTGACTATTCTTTTCTTATTCATGTCTTTACAACACACATCTACCACATGTATGCATTAAACAATGACCAATGTGTCTGGGTGTCTCCCTCTTGCAGGTCAGTGAACTACTGGGCACAACAGCCCCCAAGCAGCAGGCTACACTTACTGTGTCCTGCCGCGGGGAGGTGGGCTGGAGCTCCCTAGGACCACAGCAGACCCTGCGTGAGTTTCTGGAATACAAACTAAACCCTGAGTCTGTTCTTCCCAAGATGGAGGGCGTCACCGAGTTCACAGAGTACATCTCTGAGACGGTTGACGTCCCTTCGCCTTTTGACCTCCTGGAGCCTCCAACATCCGGAGGCTTCCTGAAACTGTCCAAACCATGTTGCTACATCTTTCCCGGTGGACGCGGAGACTCTGCTCTCTTTGCCGTCAATGGCTTCAACATCTTAGTGGATGGAGGCTCTGAGCGAAAGTCATGCTTCTGGAAGCTGGTTCGTCACTTGGACCGCATCGACTCCATTCTGCTCACACACATCGGCGCTGACAACCTCCCAGGTATCAATGGGCTGCTTCAGAGGAAGATAGCAGAACAGGAGGAAGAGCAATCCCAAGGCTCCACCAACTACAGCGACTGGATGAAGAACCTGATCTCTCCTGAACTTGGTGTGGTGTTCTTCAACGTGCCAGAGAAGCTCCGTATGCCAGAATCTAACCTTAAAGTCAAACGCAGCATCGAAGAGGCCTCCCTGACTTTGCAGTACCTGAACAAACTAGGAGTCAAAGCAGAGCCTCTCTTTCGAGTGGTAAGCAACACTATTGAGCCCATCACTCTGTTCCACAAGATGGGAGTGGGCAGGTTAGACATGTATGTTCTCAATCCTGTCAAAGACAGTAAAGAGATGCAGTTTTTAATGCAGAAGTGGGCTGGCAACAGCAAGGCCAAAACTGGTATTGTGCTGCCCAACGGGAAAGAAGGAGAAATATCTGTGCCCTACCTGACATCAGTTACAGCCTTAGTCGTCTGGCTTCCTGCCAACCCTGCAGAAAAGATCATCAGAGTGCTGTTCCCTGGGAATGCACCACAAAACAAGATCCTAGAGGGTCTGGAAAAATTAAAGCACCTTGACTTCTTGCGCTATCCTGTTGCAACACAAAAGGATATTGCCTCCGGAGCTCCTCCCTCTGTTATAAAACAAACCAAGTTAAAACAAAGAACAGACAGCAAAGAGAGTCTGAAGTCGTCCCCGAAGACGACCGCAAAGGCCTCAAAGAAAGAAAATGAAGGACAAGATGACGTGTCAGCTGCCACAGAGGCAAAGAGTGACTCTGTCAAGGAAAATATATCTGTGAAAAAAGAGGAGACGAAGCCTACTAAAACTATCAAATCTAAAAGTGATGTGCCAGAAAAGAAAAAACTCCTGAAAGAAAAATCCATAAAAAAGCACCCGAAGGAAAGGGTGTCAAAAATGGATGAGAAAAAGGACAAGGAAAAGAAAGAGATCAAGAAAGTTAAGAAAGATGACTCTGCTAAAAAAGATGAAAAGAAAGAGGTTAAGTCCAAAGACGACAAAAAGAAGGACACATCCAAACCAGAGCTGAGAAAAATGACAAAGCCTGACCTGAAACCGTTTACTCCAGAAGTCAGAAAGACGTTGCACAAAGCTAAAGTCTCAAGTAAAGCTAAGACCGGAAAAGTCAAAGCAGCAAAGACTTTACCTGCTGAGCCGAAGCCAGAGGAGCCACAACCTGAAACTATTCAGCCTGAACCAATACAAAATGGAGCTGTTGAGGACACGTCTGTTCCCTCACCCCCTGAAGACCTCACCAAGGATTTTGAAGATATGAAAAAAGCTGAAGTAGTAGCTGTTTCAGCAGAGCCTCCAGACAATGATGAGCTGAACGCACAAAGCATTACCCAAGAGAAGCAGGAAGCATCTGAAATTCCACCTGACGAAAAGTCTCCAGAAAAGGAGGCATCACAAGAGAGAGAAATGGAAGATGCTCAAAAGTTTGAGGATGAAGGAGCAGCATCTCAGGATGAGGATGAGGATGAGGAGGAAGAAGAGGCCCCAGCTGCCAAAAAGGAAGCAGAAGAGGAGGTGGAAGAAGATATGGGAATAGGTGAAGAGGAAGATGAAGCAAAATGGAAGGAGGCAAAGGACGACGGTCTTGACAGGAAACATGAGTTAGAAGAAATGGAGAAATCAGAAAATCTCTCAGCTAAGGTTGTGACCAAAGAGGAGCTACAAATGATTCCATCAGAGGAAGACGAGGAGGAGGAGGCAGTGGAGAAAGCCGAACTGGAGGAGGTAGAAGATTTAGATGTTATAGCTGATGAAGAGATCAAAACTGAAGATGCAGCTGAAGAAGAAATGCTCACTGAAAGAAAAACCACTGACATTCTGACTGCAGCTGAAGAAGAAGAGGAAGAAGAGGAGGGCTACCTGTCACATGTTGGAGGGGCCACAGCTCCCATAACCTCAGTAGTCCAAGGAGCCGGTGCAGCTGAACCCATCTCCTACATCCAAGACGAGACCATCCCCGGCTACTCTGAGACGGAACAGACCATCTCCGACGAGGAGATTCACGAGGAGGCAGAGGAGAGGATACCACACCTTCAGTATGACGTTGGTACCTATGACATCTCTGTTCCAGATCAAACCGGATCATTTGCCAACATTCCTGGCATGAGGGAGATGCAAGCTGCAGCTATGACTGAGAAAAGCTTCATCCCAGGCGTACAGGAGCAGGTATCCGTGTTCACCAACATCATCACTGCTCCTCTAGCAGAAGAGGAGCATGTGTCTTCTGCAACGTCCATCACAGAGTATGACAAAGTCTGCTCTTTCCCTACTTCTATTGCCGAAGACCAATCTGTGGCATCCCTTGCAGCGCCTATGGCTGAGGAACTACCCAGAAGCCCCGTTAACCTGTCAACCCCACCTGACGCCTCCCAAGGCAAAGAGCAGCCACTCTCTGCAGGAACTCTATCACCACCTTCTTTAGAAGAGGACAAACAACCCAAGTCTCCTTCTGATGACTTTGAGCTTCCTGTTGCAGAAGTGAAGTCGCCGGCCAAAGCTCCTGAAGCTCACGAGGAGGAAGAAGAAGAGGAAGAGGAGGAAGAAGACCAAACTCCTAATGTAGACATTTCACTTGAAAAACTCCAAGAGGGCTATGCTTCATCCCAATTATTACAGCGTGAAGAGACGGATATTGGAAAGCTTGCTGGCTCAGTGTCTCCAGTTGCTGTACAAGACACCAAACCAGTCCACCTACCAGTTGAAGAGGTAAATATAGATGCTGTTGCACCTAAAGATATTTCATCAGTTGTGCCTACTAGACCTTTTGGATCGGACTCAGTGACTTCAGAGAGTGAAGACCGCTGCTTCAGTCCGGATGACATCACTGTGAAAATGGCCTCCCCTCCACAGTCCGGACCACCGAGTGCGGCTCACTCTCCTCTTCGTCAGTCACCAGTGGAAGACAAGATGAAGGTCTTCCCTGGTATGGAGGAGCCACTCGAGGTCGACACAGCATCTGACGACCAAACAACAAAGAAAGATGAAGCGGGAAGAGAGACACAAAAAGATGTTGACAGACAGGAAGCAGATCAGCATGAAGTAGAAATTTCAACATCTTTGGACGACTTATTTGAGAAGGACATGAAAGAGGTTCAAGTGATGAAGGAGTCAGAAAAAGACACTTCATCAGTGACAACAGATGAAGGCAAACAGGCAGGAACCATCCCTGTTGTTGCAGCTTCTTTAGGAGAAGTTCAGCCACCTGCGTCAGTGAAGGATTCTCTTATCACATCTGGAGAAAGTGATGAAGAGGTTGACGACAGGCTCAAAGAGAAAGAACCTAAAATGCCGATTACAGGTCAATTTCCAGAGAGGGAAAGTCGTTTTCTGGACGATGATGATGATAACAAGAAAGATGATGATGATGATGATCATGATGATAAATCCGCAGTTAAAACCGTCAAGGCAGAACCGGAGAAAGAAAAGGACGACACCTCTGATGTCCTACAAATCAAGGATGAGCAAAAACAGAAATCTGTCATCCAGGAAGAAATTTCTGCTGTCATGTCCGTCACGGATGAGAAAGTAGAGAAAGAGACAATGAAGGATGACTCTGATATTAAATCCATCAAAGGAGAGCAAATTGCGAAAGACATTCTCCCTGCTGATAGAGCCATTAAAGATGAACAGAAAGAGCCTGAAAAGGACCAAACTGATGATTTTGACCTCAAAACCAAAGGTGAGGTTAAGGAAGCTGAGATTAAATCTGATGATTTGTTTGATAGTGATATTTCTGATATTAGCCCAATAAAGACTGAAAAGAAAGAGACTGAACAGGTCCAAGCCACAGATGTCAAGCCTATTAAAGACGAGATGGAGAAAGAGGTAAAGAAGGATGATATTCCCATTATTGAACCTACTAAAGATGAAAAGAAAAAGGAGACAGAAACATCTGTTATCAAAGTGATTGAAGATAAGAAAGAGGAAAAAGAGATGGAAGAGATAGATGCTTCTGCTACCAAGTCCTTTACAGATGAGCAGAGGCAAAAGGATGAAGAGATGGGTGACATCAAACTCACCAAGGAAGAAGAAATAATTAGTAAGGGTGATACGTCTACTGTAACCTTGAAAGAAGAAAAAGGACAAGAGATTTGTAAAGAAGCTATCTCACCCATCAGCCTGAGTAAAGATGAAATCCCTGCTACCAATCTAGCCACAGAGCAAGAAAAAGATAAAGAGACAAGCAAAGATGATAGTTCTGACACCAAACTCTCCAAGGAGCAGGAAAAAGATATGCCAACAAGCAAGGATGATGCCTGCATCTTCAAACCTACTACAGAAGAAGACAAGAAGGAAGAAATCAGTAAAGATGATACTGCTGCTATAAAAACCAAGGCAGAGGAAAAAGACAAACTACCAAGTACAGAAGATATTTCTGCTGCTAAACCAACACTTGTAGAAGACAAGAAACAAGAGGAAAGTAAAGATGAGACTGTCACCATCCCATTAACCAAGATAGAGGCAGAGCATGTACAATTAAGTAAAGATGATGATTTAACTGCCTCATCAACCAAGACAGAAGTAAAAGAGACATTTCAGGAGGCCGTCAAACCAGTCGTGGAGGACGAAAAGGAGAAAGAAAATAATAAAGATGCTGTCAAAGACGCCAAGATGGAGGAAGCGGAAGTAATGACGAGTAAAGATATTTCTGCTGTCAAAACATCCAAGGACGAATTTGTTGCTAAATCCACAATGCAAGAAGAAAAGGAGAAAGAAATCAGTATTGATATTTGTGCTGTCAAATCAACGAAAGAAGATGAAACGGAGAAAGCAGCAGATAAGAAGGAAACTTTAGCTGAGGAAGGCGTGTCAATTCAAGATCATAGTGTTGCTATCGAACCCATCAAGGAAGAAAAATATCCACTAATAATTAAGGATGAAATATCTGGTATCAAACCTACCAAGGAGGAAGAAAGCAAAGACACTTCTGGCGTAAAACCCCCTGCAGATGAGGAGAAGGTAGAGATGAAAGATGTTACATCTGATGTAAAACTCATCAAGGAGGAGGCAAAAGAAATCCCAAAGGATGATGTTTATGATAAAGAAAGTAAAGTAAAAGAGGAAGAAATGGAGAAAGAGAAAGAAAAGAGTTCTGATTTCGCATCCATTCAGGAGCAGAAGGACGATACTTCTGCCAAAGACATGAAGGACGATAAAGGGTCGGAAAAAAGTGACATTTCTGACAAACAGATAAAAACACAGGAGGTTAAAGAGCAGGAGAAGGCTGATCCCTCTGATCACAAACAAATTCCAGAGGAAATTAAAGATAAGGAAACTGAGAAAGATGACACAAAAAAGGAGAAAGAAACCGACTCCAGTGTTGAGCAGCCCAAAGACGAGATGTTCACTCCATCATTCAGTGCCAAAGATGAGAAAAAAGATGATTATCCTTTTGATACTGAATCTAAGAAGGATGAGAAAAAAGAGGTAGATCTTCCCGTGTCTCTGACCTTGGAAGAAGACAGAACGAAAAAGGTTGATATATGTGACATTGGTGATAAACATATACATGAAGAAACCACTGATAAGCTTACTGGAGCTCAGATTGAGAAGGAAACTACTGATAAGCTTCCTGGAGCTCAGATTGAGAAGGAAACTACTGATAAATTTACTGGAGCTCAGATTGAGAAGGAAACTACTGATAAATTTACTGGAGCTCAGATTGAGAAGGAAACTACTGATAAACTTAAATTCAGATTGAAAGGAAACTACTGATAAATTTACTGGAGCTCAGATTGAGAAGGAAACTACTGATAAATTTACTGGAGCTCAGATTGAGAAGGAAACTACTGGAGCTCAGATTGAGAAGGAAACTACTGATAAACTTACTGGAGCTCAGATTGAGAAGGAAACTACTGGAGCTCAGATTGAGAAGGAAACTACTGGAGCTCAGATTGAGAAGGAAACTACTGGAGCTCAGATTGAGAAGGAAACTACTGGAGCTCAGATTGAGAAGGAAACTACTGAGCTGGGAGCTCAGATTGAGAAGGAAACTACTGGAGCTCAGATTGAGAAGGAAACTACTGGAGCTGCAGAGATGAAGCAAGACACCTCTGTAACTACATCAAGTGAAGACATGAAACCAGTGAAAGATGACATCTGTGTGTCTCTCAGCCAAATCCAGGAGGAGAAAAAAGAGCAAGATAAAGAAACAAAGGTCGTTGTTAGTCAAGACGAGAAGATGGAGAAAGAAAAAGACGACACACATGTTGCCGAACTGAGCAAAGAACAGAAAATGGAAAAAGAACAAGAAAAAGAATACACCTATGAGATTGATGACACCAAAGATGAAAAGATGGTGAAAGGAAAGGATGTTGCGGACAAGAAGACCGATGAGATAACTGAAAAAGACTCCTCTGATGGAGACCACACCAGAGAGGAGAAATGGGAGAGCGAGGAGTTACAAGAGAAAGACTTTGACAAAACTATTAAACAACCTGCAATAACAGTAGCAGGAGAAGCGACAAAGCTGTCCAAGACAGATTACCAATCTGCGTTTGTGGTTCAGTCCTCTGACGAAGACAGGGAAGATGAAGAGGAGGACGAGGAGGACATTTGTATGGGAGGAGCAGGCTCCAGACCTTTGTCAGTGGAGCAGAGAAAATCAGAACATGACATCACGTCTGCAGGTCTGCCCTCATCCGAAAAAGCACAGACAAGTGACCAAACTGAACCTCCAAAATCTGAGCAGATCTCAGTGATCATACCAACTCTTACGATGCAGGAGCCCTCTATAGATGAAGACGTCAAAGAGTTTGGCAAAGAAGAATCCAGAATTTCACCTCAAGCAGAAAAAGATGTTGTGAAAACAGAAATCACAGCTGCACCACTTGCCAAACCGGAGCCCTCTTTTGATATAGTCATATCAAAGGAGGAGACAACAGCTATTTCTAAACAAGAAAAGGCTTCTGATTTACCAGCAGCTAAAGCAGAGCCAACGTCCGACTCAACGGAGCAAAAGCCTGTGTTGTCAACGGTATCCAGCACTGACAGTCAACCCAGAAGCTCTACGCTCTCAAGCACTGAGAGTCAATCCAGTGTGGAGGAAACACCACCACAAGATATACAGATACCGTCTCTGACAAGCTCAGCAGTTGGTGCTACAGAAAAAGCAAAGCTGGATGAGAAACCAGGAAAAGAAGCAGAGAGGGAGACGGAAGGAGAGCGAGAGGTGGCTTCTCCCGGATTATCACAGCCTTGTTCATATTTTATGTTGGATTCTGAGGACGCCAGCCACACTGAAGTTGTTGAATCAGACACCGCAAAAATGACCTCGGAGAAGGAAACGGTCAGTGGAAGCATGGGAGATGAAAAGCAAACCTTTGGTGCGTCCAAGTACGATCCTTATGAAAAGCCACTTCCAAAGGATCACGACTTGGACTCTAGAGAAGAAAGCGAGGTTTCTTTGGGTTTCGATCACGCCTCAGATATTGGTATTGATGATAACAGAAGAACAAGCCAAACAGAGGCTGGAGGAGCCATGTTCGTCCTGGACGATCAGTACAAAGAAGAGCCTCTGTCCTTTAGTAGAGTCGACTACAGTCCAGTGTCCCTTACTGAGAGTGAAAGAAGCAGCCACCACTGTGCCTCTCCTAGATATGAAGACCGGGAGAAAGGCCAAGAGGAAGAGCGTGAGAGAGAAGAAAGACCAGACACACCTTATGTTGAAAAAGGTTTTTCATCCGTAAACGTACAAGATAACAAAATGTCCCAGGCTGCTGAGTCTTATTCTTACAGTCCCAAAGAGGATAAACCTGAGAAATCGGAGAAAGAGAAAGAAGATATGAAGGAAGGTGCTGCATCAGCTTTTCCAACTGGGGCGACAGGAGGAAGTGATACGGTTTCTACCAGTGCTGCTTTTCAATCAGCAGGTGTATCATTAGGACAAGAAACACCGTCTCCGTCATGGAGCCAGTCAGATCTTGGTACCCATGTTTCTGCTGCTCCCGTAGCTTTTGGGGAATTGACAGAAAAAGGAATAACAGAAAAAGAGAAAGAAAAATCTGCTGAGTCACTCAAAGACAAAATGGAGTCCTCTGATCATAAAAGAGAGGGATCTCCATCTGGTCGGCATTCACCTGCAGAAAAAGACATCTTACCTCAACAAGCATCACCTTTAGAGAGAGGAGAAACATCAAGTGCTTCAAGGACTGCATCTGCTGCCACATTTTCAGGACATGAAATAGACGATAATGTTTTGGCGTCTGAAAATAGTCAAATCAGCAACTCTGCCTCTTGTAAATCCATGTTAGACTTCCCTGATGGAAAAGAGAGCCTGATAGATAAAAGTTTACTTGTAGAGGGGGAAGATTTCAATGTTGACGATGATGATGAAGACGAAGATGATGAGGAGGACGAGGAGGAAGAAGAGGAGGAGTTGAGTGATGTCGATATGGAAAAGGGTGCCAGAGAACAGTCTGAAAAAGAAATGTGCAGACGTAGCTCTGGTGATAGCTCTACGTTAGCGGAGGTAGAGGACTCAAATAAAAAGTCTCAGCTGCCTGAATCAAGCCCCCTTAAAGATGAAACGTTCTGTAAACCAACGCCTGACGATGCCTCAGCTTCAGACAAGCAGGACGTGAGTAAAAAACCATCATCTCCCGAAACAAAACCACTCAAAAACGATGAACCAGCCACATCCAAACTTCCTGAGACAAGGAGTGAAGATGTAGGTAAAACAACTCCGTCACCAGACCCAAGTGTTCGCAGAATGGACGAAAGTGACTCTACTACATCAGATGCTCCAAAACTTCCTGAAACAAAGAAAACAGAGGACACAGACAAAAAGCATTTGTCTCCTGAACCAACCACAAAGAGAAGGTTGTCATCAGCAGAGGATTTTGTTTTGAAAGAGGAAACTTTTCAACCAACGTCCACAAGCAGCTTGACAGGCAGCTTTTTGCCACCTGACCATTCAGAACCTATCTCCCAGACTACATCTAGTCCCTCCCCTCCTCTAAGAGGTAGCTATGCCGACATTGGACAGAGTAGACCTGGAGGTTATTCTGAGCATTTTCAGAGTGAGGATAGTCAAGAAGGATTGAAGGAAGATAAAAAAGAAACCTTAATGCTCTCAGATGCCTCCCAGCTAAGCGATGATACATATTATAGCCAAAGAAACACCCAAGAAGAGAGTCTAGATGAGAGGCAGACGCTAGATACCACCACAAAACATGGGGAAACTGCCACATCACCATGCACATACACCACCTTAACATACTCTACTTCAACATACTCCTCCACATCGTACAGTTACTCGTCCTCAGCCTCAACTTCTGCCCCTTTGAGCAAACAGTTTGGAGACAAAGGCAAAACTTTAACCACGATATCGAGCTCTTCAGTACCTCTAACCAAAGAGGAGCCATCGATGGCAGAGTCTCACAGCTCCTGCTTTGGAGGATTTCAGAGAGATGAGTACATGGAGGTGACAACGAAACCTGCAACAAAAGTGTCTTTACCCAGCCAGTTTGATGAGACCAAACCATCATATCCATTCTCGTCTACCACTGCCAAACAGACTGAGGATCAAAGCGGTTCTGCAAAGCCTGAAACGGAAACAAAGTCAACAACTGATAGTTTTTATATGCTAGAAAGTAAGATTACAGCTTCCTCTGCTGCACCATCCCTGCAAAGCATCGAACCAGTAAAGGTGTCACAGAGTGTATCAGAGGCTTGCTTTGATGTCTCTCCCCTCCAAAGGGCTGATTCCTCTGACAAGTTGTCCCAAGAGTCATCAGAAGATGAGGAGCCTGTTACACTTGAAATGGAGGACAGCACCCTACCATGTCGTATTGAATGTCAAAATATCAAAGTCGCTGAGCAAAAGGAGAGTTTTTCTTTGTTAACTGAGTCATATGGGGTAGAGAGTACCTCACAGTCCACAGAGACGAAGGCGGTCACCATCACCTCTACTACTGTTGTGTCTAAACCTGATGTGGTGATGGAAACAACTCAACAGACAGCCTCACTTACTTCACTCAGTGATAGTGGAGCTAGCAAAACCACATGTGCCACAACAGAGGTGTCCAAAACAGAGGAGGATAAAGACAAAAAGGAGAAAACACCAGAGGTAAAAGAGGAAAAGGAAGATGAAAAGGTTTCTGAAAAAGAAGAAAAGACATTAACCGCTAGTGATTGTGAGGTCAAGCAAAAAATAGAGGAAAAGTTGTGTAAAGACAGCACAGAGGAGAGGAAGGCAACAGCTGATACAAAGATGAGTGAAAAAGCAGAAGATGGTAAGAAAGGAGAGGCAGAAAAGGTTGAGGAGAAAAGCTTTTTGGAGAAGCCACCAGAGAGATTAGAGGTCAGGAGAAGGAGCAGTATATCTGATTGGGAACTACTACAGAAGCCTGAAGACTGCCCAAGTGCCCCTCCTCCAGGTTATCGTGATGATGACGAGGAGGAAGAGGATGAGGAAGCGATGGAATGGATGACCAGTGCCCACAGTACCTCTACGTCCTCCTCGAAAGAAACCTACCACACCGAAACCTCAAGCAAAGGAGCTACAAGGGCTGAACGTCCCTCTGACTTGAACACCGGAGCCACCTACTCCTCCGCCTCCCAGCCAGGCCACTCGTCCTGCGAATACAAACATCGCAAAGGAGAACTTTCTCCATCGTTCATCAACCCGAGCCCCCATAAGCTCTCCAGTGACGAGGGCGAGGGTGAGGAGGACGACCACAGTGACCACTCCCAGGAAGGTGACGAGGACGATCAGGAGCAACACTCTGTGAAAAGGAGGTCACACAAGCAGAGGCACCACCACACTCCAAGTAGCCAAGGAGATGCGGCGGCACAGGGGCCACACCAGCTGCCCGGCACCATGTCATCCGGTTTGGCTGTGACGTTAGCTGGAGAGGAAACACCTCCGACATCAGCAAGCGAGTCGTTGCCTTCACAGTCGGACTCTGACGTTCCTCCAGGGACAGAGGAGTGTCCGTCCATTACAGCTGAAGGAAATCTGGACTCGGACGAAGACGCCGAACATCTGCCGGTGGACAAATTATCTGGAGCTGGGGGGAGTCACCATCCTTCATCACCTAGGTCAGCTCAGAAGACTCATGACCCACCTCCCACTCCGATGAAGGACCCTCACCCCCACCCTCCACACCCAGATGTGTGCATGGTAGATCCAGAGGCCCATCTCAATGACCACAGCAGCACAGAGAAACTTCTCAAAAAGGAGCACAAGACCACCAAGGGCCTCAGAAAGAGCAAACCCAAGTCGGCCTCCCCCGCTCGTAAGGGGGAAGTCAGGAAGAGGTCCTCTACTCCAGTGAAGCAGACCTCCAAGGACTCCGCCTCACCTCGATCAGCCTCCCTTAGGAGGAAGGACGGCGACAGAAGCTCCAGGCTGATCAAGATGTCTGAGACTCATGGCTCCAAGAGTGAGATCCTTAACCCGGGGAAGGGCTTGGTCAATGGAGTCAAGAGCAGTGCAGGTGTGTTTACATTTTCATATCAAAAAAATGTACCTTCAACATGATTCCAGGGTTTATTCATACTGCCTTCTCACCAATGTAAATTAGTCAAAAAAATGTCCTAAGCCAGTATGAATATATTGAGATACTGATAATATACCTGATATCGTATTTTTGAGACGATTAAAATAAAGCCTGAAGTAGATGTTGAGACCCAGTGGTCCAACGGAATCCAGCCACATTAAATCAAAAAGCAATGATAATGTAATCCAAATTATTCAGATGTTTTTGAATCAACAATATATAACTGTGATTAAGCTTTTGAAATACATTAAACTACACTTACATATACATCATTATACTAACGTCAGGAGATGCCATTTAGGAGAGTCGTACATGTGCTATGTGTTTAATAAGATTTTGTCCAAATTAAACTAGTTAACTGGTTACAGTATTTCTATTTTGATTTATTTGTTTAGGTAAATCAATGCAATCATGATAGCAGTTATTTTGAACATTGATTTTCATTACAACAATGCTAAGTCTGCACTTGGTTGTCTTATAATTCAGACATGCAACATGCAACTGCTCTTAATCAGATTTATGATAAATTGTGGATTCTTTTTTCAGAATGATTGATTTATGTAAATAAGATAGTGATCAAGTAATTTGTTCAGCTGAGGAACATGTTTGTCTTTGCTAGTGTAGTTCAAGGACTAGTATGCCCCTGTAATGCTGTTTTATATCTCTAATCAGCTCCAGGAAACAACTCCCAGAAAACTGGCTCGGCCGTGCCCCCTGGACCACCCATCTATGTCGACCTGGCCTATGTGCCCAACCACTGCAGTGCTAAGAACGTTGACCAGGAATTCTTCAAGAGAGTGCGAGCTACGTACTATGTGGTGAGCGGGAACGACCCGGGCAGTGGAGAGCCCAGCCGTGGAGTCCTGGATGCCCTTCTGGAGGGAAAAGCTCAGTGGGGCTCCAATTTACAGGTATTTACCTTCATCAGGCTGTCTGTCGAATTATGAGTCCTACCCGGTATCAAAAAACGTTTACAGTAATTGCTCTATTACCTTAGAAGCGGAGTATTGAATATCTACTTTCACCTGCAAGCATCATCAGAAATGTTTAAACATGCAACACAAAATATGGTCAGTGTTTTGCCTAATTTTGTTTGCCACTGCAAATATTTCGGGCAAACATTAATATCCTCGGCTCTGGTGTTTCCCAGAGTGCGGTGCAGCCTCTTTACCCTCTTTACCAGTTACAAACAGTCTTGGTAGTAATCGTTATGCGGATTTTGTGTTTTTAGCTGAGTTAGACCAAAGAATAATCAGTTAAAACAGATCACTTACATTTACTATACATTGATACTAAGATAGCACAACTAGAAAGTTTTAGTTTAGTTAATTCCGTGGATCACTGTATCAACGCAATGCAGCAAATTCAGCAATAAGTCATAATACACTACGTCAAATAAAGTCATAGTATAGCATTTTGTAAAAATTAAAGAAAAAACGTTATAGAAGAGTATGTCATCAATATTACAGAAAAACAATCTTAGAACAGTGCGTTGTAAAAATTGTCATAAAAAAATATTTTATAATACAAAATTATAAATAAAATTTCATAAAAGTCTTGGTATTGTATGTCTTTAAAAATGTAATTAAAAAGTCATAGTATTGCATGTCGAACACAAAGTCATAAAAAGTCATAGTATTGAATGTCGTAAAAAAGTCGTAAGAAGTCATAGTAATGTATGTCGACATTTTTTTTAATAAAAAGTCATAGTATAACATTTTGTCAAAAATGTAATAAAAAGTCTTAGTATAGTACGTCTTTAAAGATGTCATAAAAATTCATAATATAGCATGTCGTCATAAATGTCATGAAAAGTCATAGTATTGCAGGAAAGAAAAAAAGTTATAAAAAGTAATAGTATTGGTATGAATGGTGTGTTGTTAAAACTGTGTTAAAAAAGTAGTAGTATAGTATATTAAAAAAAAGGTCATATAATAGTATGTCATAAAAAGTTTATTTGAAAAGTAATAGAATAGTATTTCCCTTAAAAAAAAATCATAGAATATTACATCAATAAAAAGTAATTATATAGTCATAAGTCATAAAAATTACAGAAAACAGTCATAGTACAGCATTTTGTAAAAAATCTCATAATATAGTATGGCATTAAAGATGTGATTAAAAATTCATAAAACCTGTCAAATATTTCCTTTATTGTCATGTGAACAACAAGTACAGAGAAGCATTCATTGGCAAATACGTGTGAAGAGATAAAACATAACATACAGAATAAAATAATACAAAATATTTTTGTTAGACAGTACTTGCAGAATGAATAAGCTGTTGTTTGTAAAAGAGAAGGTAAAAGTACAAGTATAAAGTACAGTAAAGTGTCAAATGTTCTAAGGCCTGCGAGATTAAGTTGTCCTTGAGCCTCTTGGTGTGGGACCGGATGCTGGGGTAACAGTTCCTGGATGGGGTGATTGGGGTCACTGATGATCTTGGTGGAGTTCTTCCTGCACCGTCGGGTGTAGAGGTCCTCCATGTTTGGCAGCTCTGTCCTGCTGATGTGCCAAGCAGTTTTCACCATCCTATGTAATGCCTTATCTTTGAAGGCGGTAGTAATGCAGCTGGTCAGGATACTATGGATGGTGCACCCATAGAAGCTGCATAGCCTCATTGTTGTTTTACCTCCTCAACCTGCGAAGGAAGAAGAGGTGTTCTCATAAACAGTCATAGTATTGTAAGTCTTAAAAATTACAGAAAAAAGTAATAGTATATTATGTTACAAAAATGTCATCAACAAGTCATAGTAGAAAAAGTCATAGCATTATATCATAAGAAGTCCATTAAAAAAGTCATAGTGTAGTATGTTGAAAATAATTTCTCAGAAAGTCATAGTGTAGTATGTTGAAAACAATGTCTCAGAAAGTCCCAGTATAAGTGACAGAAAATGTCTTAAAAAGCCATAGTATAGTACATCTTCAAAAATGTAAAAAAAAAAGCATTATATAGTGTGTTGTAAAAATTCCAGAAATAAGTCATTGTATATAATATAGTTTTTCTTAAAAATTACATTAAAAAAGTAATATCTTCAAAAAGTTCATAAAAGTCATAGTATAGTATCAAAATATATGATATAAAAAATCATTTAAATTATGAGTATAGTACATCCTCATGAATGTAAAAAAAGTAATCATACAGTACGTCTTCAAAAATGTAAAAAAAGGCATTATATAGTATGTTGTAAAAAATCATTCAGTCATAGTATAGTATGTTCAAAAATGTAATAAAAAAAGTCAGAGAAAAACAAGTTATGAAAATGTCATGTTAAAGTCATAGTATAGCATGTTGAAAAAGTGTTCAGAAAAAGTCATATAATAATATGTCGTAAAAATTACAGAAAAAAGTCATAGTATATTATGTGGGAAAAAATCGAAAATGAAAAGTCATAGTATAGCATGTCGGAAAAAAGTAATAAAATGACATAGTATAGTATGTCTTCAAAAATTCATAGAATTACATAATTAAGTCATATTACAGTATGTCGACTGTCATAGTATACCATGTCATTAAAAACATCTTTAAAAAGTCATAGTATAGCATGTTGAAAACATAACATTAAGAAAAAGATATGTCTTCAAAAATGTCATATAAAGTCATAGTATAGTATGTCGGGAAAAAAACGTAATAAAAGTCACAATATAGTTTGTCTTAAAAATAACATTAAAAAAGTCAAATGTCTTTATAGTATAGTATATCTTCAAAAATATAAAAAGTCATAGTATAAATAACAGAAAAAGTCAAAGCATATAGTGACTTCAAATAAGTCATCGTATAGTATGTCTAAAAGAAAATCTGAAAAACTTGTGTTGTATGTCATTAATAAGTCATAGTATAGTATGTTGAAAAAATCTCATTTCAATTATTAATATTGTATGTCTTGAAAGTCATAGAATAGTATGTTGGTAAAACTAAAATGAAAAAAAAAATCGGTGTAAAAAGTCATTACAGATTATGACTGAAAAATTAAGATAAAGTATAGTATACAAAAAGAAAAATGGCTTAAAAAGTCATATTATAGTATGTCATTTAATAGATTGTCAATTTATTATTTGTTAAAAAAAATGTTAAAAAGTCATAGTATAAAATGTTGTAAAAAGGTAATTAGAAGACATAGTATTGCATATCGAAAAAATAATAAAGAAATAGTCATAGAATAATTTGTTGCAAAAAAAGTAATATCGTAGAATTTCGTAAATAGTGTTGTGAAAAAAGTCATAGTATAGTATGTCATTTAATAGATTGTTATAGTAAACTGTGTTGCAAAAAAGAATAATAAAAAAGTAATTCTATTGTAGGTCGTAAAAAATGTAACAAAGCACTTCATTTCTCCAAAATGTCAAACTACCCTACTATCTCCCCTCTCATTTGTTTTTTCCCACGTTTCCCTGTCAGGTGACTCTGATCCCGACCCACGACACTGAGGTGACCCGGGAATGGTACCAGCAGACTCACGAGAGGCAGCAGGACCTGAACATCATGGTTCTGGCCTCCAGCAGCACCGTAGTCATGCAGGACGAGTCCTTCCCTGCCTGCAAGATCGAGTTCTGAGCTTCACGAGCTCCGCTGTGCTTTCCCCCGCCACCCCCCACTCCCATCTCCCATCTCCCCCCTCCCTCTCATCTGTTCTCACTGGAGGTAGAGCGAGAGCGAACAGCACTCTCTGCTTCTTCAAAGCTTCTCGCTCTCATGGTACCAGTCGCAAACGCATTTGCTGCAGCCCTCGTTACACTAGATTCTGTTAGCTGAAATCAAAGTCAAAGCTCTGGGTTTATGACGCAAATAAGAACGTGCCATTATGTGTTGTTTTCTTTTCTTCTGTGAGCTAGCCATCTGCCCTGACACACCTCTTACAATCGTGGTAGAAAATTCAAAACTTGCTTTGCATCAAATCCAACAGACAAATGGACTTCATTATCCCACAAATGCATAATGCCAGAGATCAGCAAGGTGAAGTTCTAAAACTGTACGGCTGAAAATCACAATTGACACGAAAATGCAATACCCCCATGGCCAAAACAAGTGCCAAAACACTGTTAAAGCAGAAGTTCTCATTAGTTAACTTCTCCAAAATGTCCCCTAAACGAATCAGTGATCCATAACTTGTTTAGATTACATGCAGTGTTTTTAGTGTTTTTTCACAATCTGTGCTCCTTTGCAATTCTGATCACGCTACAGTAGCTTTCGGATTAACTCAATAATGACATATATTGATGTTATGTAAAAGACAAAAAAAAAAAAAAAAAAAAAAAAAAAAAAAAGGTTCCTTCTCGTCATTTGTGGTGAAGTTTTCAGGAGGTGCCTGAAGCCGCCACGGGTTGATGTCTTTCTTCTCGGCTTTCACATCTTAGCTGGTGCATGATGCTTGCGTTTTAGCTCGGACTCTTAAAGAACTGCGTAGGGTTAATCCTTTATTCAGCCAGCCTTTAAAGTGTGGAATGCAGTTTAGTGTAGATAGGTCACTACACTGTGTGGCTGCCAATGCTCGAGTGTATTCAATAGGTGCCAGGCAAGAGGACGATGTCTGTACTCTATCATACCTCTGCTGGATGTAATGGTCCCTCTTTAAGTCTTCATCATGCTCTTTGATGGTCGTATGTACTCCAGTATACATATAGGGTAAATGTTTCTATATCAATACAGAGTTATGTTATATAAATGATATATTTTGTGATGATGCAGGAGATTGTGAGGCGAATGCAGTGTTGTTGATCACGCATTGGAGAAGAAGGTTAAATTAACGTTATCAGTCATTTTCCTCTTGTTCAGCTACATTTTATCGTCTCCGTCGATATCAAAAACAAGCAGTGACCTGGGACAAATGTAGCAATGGAAGCTCGTCCGCTAGTCCCTTTCGGAAGGGAGTGTTAACGCCAGTGAGAACTGCAATATGTATATGTATTATTGGAGTTATTTTTCAGGGAAAAAGTGAGTGTGGAGTGTGTTACAGGAGGCTTCTTTCATGTGCCTTTAGCTTGTGCTCTTGGGGAGAGAGAGAGAGAGAGAGAGAGAGAGAGAGAGAGAGAGAGAGAGAGAGAGAGAGAGAGAGAGAGAGAGGGATATTTTAAGGACATGTCGGCCATTGTTGAAGGGGAGCAAGAAACCAGGGTAAAAAAAAAAAAATCAAAGAGAACAAGTTCACAACTTTGAAATAGAAGACGAGTCGGTTCATTCACAAACCTTATCCACACTTTGAAATAGGAAACTAAATAATCTAATTCAGCATTAATGCCACAATCTGAAATGCCACTTTTTCGAACGAACATGAATGTCTTCGAGCAAAAAGAATTGCACCAAATAGGAATGTACTTTTATGAGAGTTTAGAAGTTGGATTTTTGTTTGAAGTTGAAGCGCAGAGAGCGAGTGTGGTTGGAGAAACTAACTTTTCATTGTATTATGAAATAATGTTCTAGATGTTCCTCGAAACTGAGCAAGCAGTTAAGGGACAGCATCTTAGTTTTGAAGCAATTGCCGAATATTAATCCCAGAGTAATATTTATAGAATGAGCATGAATGATTATGATTGTACTGGACGCAGAGATAAAGTAGGAATGTATTTGATGTAGTTTCTGTGTGGGTGTGTGAGAGCATACGATACACACCGAGTAGCTGTTTTTGTAACGCAGCAGGGTTGGACTTCACTATGAAAGGTCTCTCTGCTTGTTCACAGCCAGATTGGCGAGTTGCTCATACGCACACTGAATTTACGCAAAGCCAAGTTTTATTTACATTTGCAATTAATTCTGGTTTAATTTTCTCCAAATGCGTGCTGAGAAGCAAATCTTATTTTACCTACATTTCCCTTTTTGTTTATCAAAAAAAAGATATATATTTTTTGCCAAGATGGCTCATCACATGCTTGTCATTTCTTTTTTGTGTTTTTTTCTGTTTTGTGTGGACTTGGGTCGGGCCAGGCTGGGCGATGGAGGAGGGGAGGCTTTGATTTCCATAAAGGACTCAGTTTGAGCTATTAATGACAGATTTACAGTCAGGATGTTGCCAACTTAAAGCAGTGAGGATCCTCTGCTTGCACAGTTTAACTTATTTAAATTCTTTCTCTCAAATCTGATTCTAAATATGACACAAACTCCACAGAACACTCTTTGCTCTGCCTGGCCTCCCTCAACAGTATATATGTGTCCATTTTGCACTGTGTAAGCCTTGATATGCATCTCATGCTTATGACGATTCAGAAGCAGACTGCTTTTTTTTTTTTTAAATCCCACCGGGGAGAATCTGAGTTTGATGCAGGTTGTATATTAAGCAGCGGGGTACGCACAAGTACACACCCTAGAGGGGAGTTGATTAACTGAAGGGCGCATTAGGACTGAGAGGACAGAGAAGGTTCATATTAACGCCCTTGAAAACAAGTCAAACGTCCTTTTTCACCGCCTCTGGAAATGTGTCCAAAAAGCCAGGAAGAAGCTTTTCACTGTACGGATCAGATCTTGTGGACGGTCTGATGTGTTGTACTGTCTTTGAAATAATGTTTTTAAGTTGGCAGATTCCAAATAAGAAGCCTTGAGAGTCGTCAAGGCCTCAGTAGAACGCTGTGAATCACTCAATACTGAACTGTATGAATATACAGAAGCTGAATGCACTTAATAGAGGAGATCTATTTTTCTGAATGTAGAGTTGGTACTACCATGTGAATGCTGCTGGATCAAAACAATAGACAAAAATACAAACAAATCAAATACACTCACACCAGCCTGGACAGTAATACATTTTAGAGAGCACAGAATGAGAGCAGATACTGTTTCCTGTTTTGACAAGTGTGTCTTTAGATTTAAGGTTCTGCTCCAAAAGGAGAAGAGTTTGATTTGTGACGTGGACAGAAAGAGACTGAGATCCCGTAACAAACATATTAACAGAAACACAGATATATAACTAACTGCAGCTGCAACTTTATCCTTTTCCTGATGATGACTTGAAACACATGCAGACTCAAAAACCATTAAATGAAATAAAACTACTGCTACACGTACACGTATGTACTGTGCACGGATTTATACATATCGCTCTGGAGAGAACAAATCTCAAAGACATGACAACCTATCCTTCTGATGTACATTTAGTTGGTTTTAATGACCGTATGATCAAAACTTCTAACTACTACTCAAAACCAAGGAAACTACACAAAACGCTGACAAGATACAGGATGAAAAAAAAAAAAAAAATTGCATCATTCAGTTCAATTTCATTGCCATAGCTGCATCGAAATGAAGAAATCATTTGATCACAATATGGTGTCATCTGTCCATCTAATCTCTCTGCATGTGATTTATTAAGTTATAATCCTGAATGTAATTGTTTAACATGGAAATAATAATAAAAAAATACAATGCTATTTTAAAGAGGTATATTTGAAAAAACAAAACAAAAAAAAAGCTAATTGTCTTAACTGGTACTGAAATGACCTACAGTAATATAATACTGGGCTGTGCTTTTATCGTTTGCCCTATTAACATGTTAAGAAGACGCTGTATTGGTAGTTATGTTTGATTATCTCTCTTTTTTTTTTGCATTGTATTAATCTTAGTTACGATTTCTTCCTCAGCGCAATATTCAATATCTCTCTGTCTCTTTAAATCTAACTGGTAAAACTAGAACTACTGCAGATTCATTGTAAAAGGGAAACAGCCCGGTGATCATCTATTAAAGTACATTTAAATCTAAACGTGTGTCATGGGTGATTTGTTTGTCTCTGTTGTCTCTTTGCGGGTCATTTTAGAGTGTTAGTATCTAAATACATCTAACTGAATTATTAAAAACAATTACAGTTAACACATTAGAAACATGAATTTGATGACTTTGTTGTCTTTGAATAAATACGACTTTGGGCAGCTGCTTTGAGCTAAATGCTAACGTCTTCATTCTGCTAAGGTTTGGCAGGTATAATGGTAACAATCTTAGTTTGACTTGTTAATGTTTTCTACATAAAACGTATTATTTTAGTAGCATTTTATTTAAAACCAAAAATCTGCTAGTAGAGCTACTGCTGAGGAAAAGTAAGAGGATGGTCACAGTCAATAGGATTCAATTTTGTATCATCATCTAGAGGTACTTTTGACAGCTACTACATTTACATTTATCAGCACAGTTACAGCAACAAAACCCAGCATGACAAGATGAGAAAACAACTGTTAACACCACTCTGAGATGCTAAATTAACCTCTAAATCACAGCTCCAGATATTGTGTAATCAAAGCATTACATAACTCACAACCTCACAGAGTGAATGAGACAAAGATCTGCTGTATTCTTATATAAGTATTTATACTGACGGATTAGTGCTAATTGACCTCAACCATTTTCATTTGTGATCTGATAGTGGGAACTACAGATTAGAGATTTAATTAAATCAGATATTCATATAATCCATTAGGAATATACTGCATCAGCCAATAATCTTTTAAAATAAAGACATAAAATAAATATAAATTGTTCATAAGGATTCTTGAATTTGATCATAAAGAATTGGGAACAAGAGAGAGTGGGACATTTTGCTATTTCAAATAGAGTATCTATTGACGACACATTAGCTTCTGTTGCAACGACACTGCTTTGAAAATGTTAACCCGATTCTTCGTTGCCTTTCTGTGCTTCCATGAGCTGTTAACAACACGTTCATCTATTTTTACAGGAACCCTCACAGATCCCTCTCCTGTGGGAGATTGTGAAAGGCTCAATGTATGAAAAAGCAAAAAATACATATTTTACTTTGAGGAAATATTGCGAAAATATCCAAAAGAAAAATGGAACTGAATGGTGAATTATTTAATTGTTTTTTTTGTCCAACTTTTCCGTCCAGACTGAAATATCTCATCTATTGGATGTATCGTCATGATAAATTCATGTTCCCCTCATGATGAATTTTAATAAATCTGCCGTTTCTTTAACATTTCATCAAACGCCATTATCAGGTTTGGATTTTAAATGGTCAAGTACTTTGGTTTATGACCAAACACCTGAAAAACATTTCCATCAGCCTCAGAAGTACTTTTTGTTTCTTGTTAGCATTTAGCTCTAAGCAACGCTGAGCTTTTTCAGTCTAAAGATTCTTGTTTTATGAATAAAGGTTGTACAAAAATATGCCTTTTCATCATTTATATCTCAGGCAACATTTAAAAATGGCAAAAACAGAAGTTACTGTAATAAAAATGTGTCTTACCGCATTACTTCAGCTGAATTGTCTCCCAGATTGTTTGGTGACAGTTTTCGCCCTCTGAAAGAAAAACTAAATATATAAACTTTTAGTAGTTATGATTTTTTTTGCCAAACTTTAAAATACTCACCTGAAACTGCTGAAGTCCTGCACTGTAGACCCAGATGAACCTTATCTGTCACAAAATATTACACTAAGAAGAAGTTAGTTTTTTTGCTGTGAATAAACAGTCTGCAGTACATCTGTAAACCTAATACAAGGAAAGGAAGTGAGCTGTTGTCTTTAATATCGGCGTAAACAGCTCAACTTATTGATCGGGTTTTGATTTGTCAGGTGGAAAGTTGTGCTCCAGCAGCACTGCTCAATTTCTCACTCCCCAGTTATCCATTTGATACCTACGGATGTGTGAATGAGCATTGAGGGAAAGAGAACAACTCAATAATCTTACTCTCAGGGGGGATGGTGAGATCAATCCAGCCTCCAAAAAAAAGAAAAAATCAACCCTGATGGATCCACGCCTACACCTACCT